>NW_024732615.1:0-14958 GCF_018991925.1 Homarus americanus
TACATCATACATTGGTGGTTTAACAAAAGCCCTCATTAGAGAAAGGTGAAGGAGCACACAGTGAACATACAGATTGATGTTTGCACGCGTAGATAATGTAAGGTGAGATGTTAAACACCAGACACGTAGTGTAGTAACTCCCTCACAGATGGCGTTATGAGGGGCCTGATGATGTAGCAGTTACCTCACAGATGGTGTTATGAGGAACTTCACATGATGATGCTGTAGCAAAACATTCACTACGTGGTGTCGTAGCATCTTGGGGACACCACGTGGTCCACATGACTCACTCATTCAAGTGGGTGAGGTGGGGTCCCAGGCCTCTCTATCGTGGAGTCTCAGGGGAAGTATAACCGGGTACCTGGGACCTCACTGTGTGAAGGTGGTTAGCTAGCTTGGGTAAGACTCAACTGCCGAGTTGTTTTTCACTGAGTTAAGCACTGTTCACCACTATTCATCACTGGTTCCATTCCTTTGCCAAATGAGATAGTACCTTATGGCAAGAACTTGTTGATAGTCCGGTGGGGAGGAGGGTTCAGGGGAGTGAGTTGGTATGGGCCAACATATAAATAATAATAATAATAATAATAATTAACGGTTTATTGAAAGAGCTTGGCAGCCAGAAGGCTGAAAATATACAGTTACATATTTGGGGAATGGGTTACGAATTACAAATAATATACAAGTAACATGAGTGACACAAATAAAACATATAATAACTAGCTGGGGAAAAGCTCAAACTACAGTTCATTTCAACATAGTGACAGTGCAAGGAGTAGTGTTTACTGGGAGTGAGTACACTGATTTATTACAAGTTATCGATAATTTTTACAATGGTTGGGACTGGGCTGTTCTTATAGCGATCAGTTCGTGCACGTATGGGCTGGGCTGGATGCGGTTGTGGTGTCAAAGAGCAATTCTCGGACTAGGGATCTCAGGTGGTAGTAGGAGCCGGGGTCGGGGATGGTGTAGAAGCTTCTTACCAAATTTGCAGATGAGGTCGTGGTGATGGTCAGTGAGAGTCTAAAGGGTCAGTGTGTTGAGCGCTTCTTGATATGTGGAGTAGGAAGGGTAGAGAATAATCTTGCATGGCCTCTTTTGCACTTTTTCGAGGTGTTTACGTTGTGTGGCATTTAGGGAGGAAGACCAGGTGGAGGAGGCATAGGTGAGCTTGGGAAGTATGAATGTTGTGTAAACACTGAGGAGCTCATGTGCAGGACCACCGAGGGACTTGAGTCGGCGTAGGAGGTGGAGACGGAAACTGGAGGATTTGATAACTTCACTGACGCGTGGTTTCTAATTTAGTTTGTTGTCTATATATGTATGTGTGTGTGTGTGTGTGTGTGTGTGTGTGTGTGTGTGTGTGTGTGTGTGTGTGTATACCACTTACCTTTAGATCCTCCCACGCAACCCAACCTGTTCATATAGTTAAAGGCAAGGGCTAAGGCCAATTATTTTGTTAGAAGGTGTTATAAAAATGAAATTGTATTACATACACACACACATATTAATATATACATACATATACATTAGGTAGTAGTATTACATATTATTACATATTATTATATGCCATTATATACTAAGTTGCTCAGATTTGAGATGAGATACATTATGGTGGTGTTTACTCGCCCATTGACCTATTCACTGGCCAGATGGCGGTGTTATGTTACGTTTTGCTTCCTATTTCATGCACTAGCTGGGGAGTAGGAGATTTCATAAAAAGAAAGTTTGAGTGGAGAGCACACCTTTTCCTTCACATACAGTTATCTTAGACCATCTACTAGTATAATAGTTTGCACAAAAATACTCTACACTCTTTCTAGGTTATTGTTATGTTGTTGTTTTTTTTTTTGACTTCTCATCAGATTGTGCATTCAACTAATATACACTATTAGTGGGTTTATTATTATGTTTTATAGTATTATTTCGTATAATATTGGGTAACACAATTAGAGTCACTAGTATAGTATATTATTGGGGTTTATAGCAGTTTGTGGTCTAATAGTATCATGCTTTATGAGTGGTGTTCTATGTAGTGATGATTAGGCAATAAAATATGCTTTGGGGGTTTATAGCAGTTTTTGTGGTCTACTAGTATCATGCTTTATGGGTGGTGTTCTATGTAGTGATGATTAGGCCATAAAATATGCTTTTGGTTTATTGCTAACAAAATATACTTTGCTCTACCGCTGTAGTGCAAAACATGGTGAAACTTACATACACCGTTACTAAAGTATTGATGGAAGAAGAAGAAGAAGAAGAAGAAGAAGAAGAAGAAGAAGAAGAAGAAGAAGAAGAAGAAGAAGAAGAAGAAGAAGTACGAGGAAGAATTGTGGAGGGAATGAACAGTGAGACAATGTAAAGCCTCCGGGATGGCGGCAGCGTTTCTGTTATTAATATATAATAAGACAATAGGAAAATATGTTGTTGTCTCTACCTGTATTATTACCTTTGCGATAGCATGGTTCAATTTGGGGAGGACAGAGGAAGGAGCAGGAGGTTAGGAAGGGAGAGATAGTGTCTGTGATCCTCGGGTCACCACTCCTCGGATTGTGTCAGTTCAAGTTTAGAAGCTCCAACAACTTTCCCTGAATACGAATTCGCAACCTTTCGATTTACAACAGGTACCTACTTACTGCTACAGTAGGTAGGTGAACAGGGACCAAGGGGGCTAGGAAGAGTGTCCAAACAACTTGCCTGTGTGATGTAGTCGTGGCCAGAATTAGGTTAGGATACAGACACATCTGGCTAGTTAGTAACGCTGTACCCATACCGGAACACTCAGCATGTAAACTTGGTGATACACCTTTAAAGCACTACTATATTATTGAATGTGACACTGTCAAAGACATCTTGAACTATGTCATTACTTCATTGAGGACATTACATTCTTGCTCTTTATCCCAAATTGGCTAGCCCACACACTGATTAGTCTACAATTACAATATGACTCCAATGTATGCTGCTGGTAAATGTGTACTGTCAATGAACCAGAGTGAAAATAAGGTCGCCTCCCTTGCTGCTGCTTCTGCGCCCTTCTAAGTCCCGTTTAAGTCCCCCACCCCAGGCCCCCACAACCGCCCTTCACATCTACACCATTCTAAAACAATTTCACTCAATTTCCACAGAGTGTTATCCTGCAAAACGTTGATGTCGCAAGTATTTCTGATATCCTGTGGCTCCGGAAAGGAGCCTGTTTGTTAGGGGGTTACGAAATCAGAACGAACCTGGGTTTATTTCTGTCTTTCAGAGGAGACAGCTGATGTTAGAAGGACCCTTGGCACAGACTCCAGATAGGAGCTTGTTCAGCTCCTCGTCATTGCGAATGGCAAGCTGAAGATGACGCGGGATAATGCGGGTCTTCTTGTTGTCGCGGGCGGCGTTACCGGCCAGCTCGAGCACTTCTGCTGCCAGGTACTCCATGACGGCTGCAAGGTACACAGGGGCACCTGCACCAACACGCTCAGCATAGTTGCCTTTACGCAAGAGACGGTGGATCCTACCCACGGGGAACTGGAGTCTGGCCCTGCTAGAACGGGACTTTGACTTGCCCTTCACTTTGCCTCCCTTGCCGCGTCCTGACATGTTGCTGCTGCTGCTTTTCGTGATAGGAGTTAAATTTCCGCCCGCCACCTTGGTCTTTTATACCAAGCTCAGGATCAGGCCAGGTGGCCGTCTCGCGGACCCAACCAATGTAAGAGAGCCGTAGCTGCAGCCAGTCTGATCCTGAGCGGCCCGCTCGGTATATAAGGAAAAGTTAGTCGGGCCAGTTTTCAATTCTCTCGCTCCGCGCCACGAGTAACTGTGCTGCCATGCCTCCCAAAACTTCCGGAAAGGCTGCCAAGAAGGCTGGAAAGGCCCAGAAGGCCATTGCCAAGGGTGACAAGAAGAAGAAGCGCAGGAGGAAGGAAAGCTACAGCATCTACATCTACAAGGTACTGAAGCAAGTGCACCCCGACACAGGAGTCTCCTCCAAAGCTATGTCCATCATGAACTCTTTCGTGAACGACATCTTCGAGCGCATCGCTGCCGAAGCTTCCCGCCTGGCGCACTACAACAAACGCTCCACCATTACAAGTCGGGAAATCCAGACAGCTGTCCGACTCTTGCTGCCCGGTGAACTGGCTAAGCATGCCGTGTCTGAGGGCACCAAGGCTGTCACCAAGTACACCTCTTCCAAGTAAGAGGTTACTTGTGCACAACAAACCCGCCATCCCACTACTACAACTTAATCGGCTCCATCGGAGCCACAGTTACATGTTAAAGAGACAGTTACCGACAGTGATATATTGAGAGGGAAATAAATAAAAAAAAAATTATAATAATCTGCATTCTCTATTGGCGTAGAAACCGGACTAAATCGAAACATAATAAATAAATAAATAAATTCTGCGTGGAGTACTTTTACACCCACTGCAAAGTGACATACATGGAGTGTGTTTGGGCTTCATTTCATGTTTGCAGCACGCCTATTTCATGTAAACAATTTATTTTATTTTATTGTATTTTATTGTATTTTCTTTTATTTTATTTATTTATTTCCTTACTTATTTTTTATATATTTATTTGTTACTAGCTCTTGTTTGTTGCACCCACCCACCTCCCGAATTGATGACCTACTATACAATCGTACCTCCACGAATGTTACCAACTTACCGTTAGCCGATTTGGGTAACCGAAATTAACGCTCTCCGACCACCAACCATTTCGATTGTCATGAAAATTATCTTCAGAACAGTTCTTTGGCCCTGAGAAGGGCCGAGTTATAGATGTCTGGTAGGTTTTGTTGTGCTTTTTGTTTTTCCCCAAGGAAGAGGATTTAAGCACGCTCTCCGCGGATGCGCCGGGCCAGCTGGATGTCCTTGGGCATGATGGTAACGCGCTTGGCGTGAATGGCACACAGGTTGGTGTCCTCGAAAAGACCCACCAGGTAAGCCTCAGAGGCTTCCTGCAGAGCCATGACGGCAGACGACTGGAAGCGCAGGTCAGTCTTGAAATCCTGGGCGATCTCACGCACCAGGCGCTGGAAGGGCAGCTTCCTGATGAGTAGCTCTGTGCTCTTCTGGTAACGACGGATCTCACGAAGGGCGACGGTTCCGGGCCTGTAACGATGGGCCACACCAGGCTGGGGCACCCCAGCTGCCTGGTGCCTGGGAGAGCCCAGGACTTGCGGCAGTCTGTTAGTAATACCCTGACGACGAAATAGTAAATACGGGCGGCCCAGGCGGGCGGGGTTATACTTCCACCAGTGGCTAACCCCATTAAGTGTCAGATGTCATCCGCAGAAGAAAGAGGACTGATATCACAGGTTCACAAAGACGCCACCTACTCAATTAAACCGTATTAATTAACCACCTAGTAGATCACGACTGCAGACGAGGCGATCTGAAAGGGTGGCGCCAAGCGTCATCGTAAGGTGCTTCGTGACAACATCCAGGGTATCGCCAAGCCCGCCATTCGTCGTCTAGCTCGGCGTGGAGGTGTTAAACGTATATCCGGCCTTATCTACGAGGAGACCCGCGGCGTCCTCAAGGTGTTTCTGGAGAACGTCATCCGTGACGCCGTCACCTACACCGAGCACGCAAAAAGGAAGACCGTCACCGCCATGGATGTGGTGTATGCCCTGAAACGGCAGGGCCGCACCCTTTATGGTTTTGGTGGTTAATCAACCTGATGGACGGGCGCACACCACCACCACCACCACCACCACCACGACAAACAAATATACGGACCTAATTTTAGGTCCACATTTAAATCACAAAAGAGTTGGTTAGACACTGAGTAAATCGTTGAAAATATATCCAATAACATGATCCTCTCTAATTCTGGACTTGTGGTATGAGTATAGGTTGTGCGTGAACGTGTTGGAACCACTTCCTAATAATTGTCAGTCAGTCAGTCAGTCAGTCAAACATTCACCTAACCTCCAGGTACCTCACCTAACTTCCTGTAGCGTCACCGAACCTCACGAAATGTAACCCAATGTAGTTTATAATCTATCCTAACATGACATAACATAACCACGCACTATATTACTTCGGTAAGAGTAATGAGTTTTAATACGCAAAGTTGCAGTTATCATTCATTCATACATACATACATACATACATACATACATACATACATACATACATAACATGCTAGTGGCAGGGGGGATTGAAGTGAATTTTAGGAGGATAGAATAGGTGCAGTGGCTAAACAGCGCTTGCGTGAGGGACTTTAAGCAGCAACTCGCCTGGATGCGGCAGGATAGAGTCAGGTCAAGCGTCCGGTGCATGTTGGGTTCCGCCATGGTTTCTCAGTGTTTGGTCGGCTTGATTGTGTGTGTTGTTTTCTTGTTTGGAGGAAATGTCTTGGTATTCTTCTTCTTAGCTTGAAGTTGATTTTCTTCTAACTCTTCTCCTCTTGTTGTTCGTCTTCCTCGTGTCTGCTATCATTCTGTAAAGACTCTCTATATGTATGTAGGTATGAGTGAGTAACAGTTGCCGGTTACAGTGATACTTCATATTCGCTGGTGTTGTACTGTATGGCTTCGGTATTTCTTAATATACAAACGGCACCGTTAGGGGATTGAGGTATTTAAAAACCAGCCTGCATTACTTATATATAGAAATAAATAATGTGGCTTGGACAATAATGACGACTACTCTCTCCTACCTTCCCCAAACAAGGGCTTTTCGAAAGTATACATTGGACACAAATGACTTAGTACATCATAAATTGGTGGTTTAACAAAAGCCCTCATTAGAGAAAGGTGAAGGAGCACACAGTGAACATACAGATTAATGTTTGCACGCGTAGATCATGTAAGGTGAGATGTTGAACACCAGACACGTAGTGTAGTAACTCCCTCACAGATGGCGTTATGAGGGGCCTGATGATGTAGCAGTTACCTCACAGATGGTGTTATGAGGAAATTCACATGATGATGCTGTAGCAAAACATTCACTACGTGTTGTCGTAGCATCTTGGGGACACCACGTGGTCGACATGACTCACTCATTCAAGTGGGTGAGGTGTGGTCCCAGGCCTCTCTATCGTGGAGTCTCAGGGGAAGTATAACTGGGTACCTGGGACCTCACTGTGTGAAGGTGGTTAGCTAGCTTGGGTAAGACTCAACTGCCGAGTTGTTTTTCACTGAGTTAAGCACTGTTCACCACTATTCATCACTGGTTCCATTCCTTGGCCAAATGAGATAGTACCTTATGGCAAGAACTTGTTGATAGTCCGCTGGGGAGGAGGGTTCAGGGGAGTGAGTTGGTATGGGCCAACATATAAATAATAATAATAATAATAATAATAATAACGGTTTATTGAAAGAGCTTGGCAGCCAGAAGACTGAAAATATACAGTTACATATTTGGGGAATGGGTTACGAATTACAAATAATATACAAGTAACATGAGTGACACAAATAAGACATATAATAACTAGCTGGGGAAAAGCTCAAACTACAGTTCATTTCAACATAGTGACAGTGCAAGGAGTAGTGTTTACTGGGAGTGAGTACACTGATTTATTACAAGTTATCGATAATTTTTACAATGGTTGGGACTGGGCTGTTCTTATAGCGATCAGTTCGTGCACGTATGGGCTGGATGCGGTTGTGGTGTCGAAGAGCAATTCTCGGACTAGGGATCTCAGGTGGTAGTAGGAGCCGGTGTCGGGGATGGTGTAGAAGCTTCTTACCAAATTTGCAGATGAGGTCGTGGTGATGGTCAGTGAGAGTCTAAAGGGTCAGTGTGTTGAGCGCTTCTTGATATGTGGAGTAGGAAGGGTAGAGAATAATCTTGCATGGCCTCTTTTGCACTTTTTCGAGGTGTTTACGTTGTGTGGCATTTAGGGAGGAAGACCAGGTGGAGGAGGCATAGGTGAGCTTGGGAAGTATGAATGTTGTGTAAACACTGAGGAGCTCGTGTGCAGGACCACCGAGGGACTTGAGTCGGCGTAGGAGGTGGAGACGGAAACTGGAGGATTTGATAACTTCACTGACGTGTGGTTTCTAATTTAGTTTGTTGTCTATATGTATGTGTGTGTGTGTGTGTGTGTGTGTGTGTGTATACTACTGTACTTTTTAGATCCTCCTACGCAACCTAACCTATTATAGTTAAGTATAGTAGGCTATACACTATTTTGTTAGTATGTGTTATAAAATGAAATTGCATGTTATTATTATTAATATTATTATTATTAATATTATTATTATTATTATTATTATTATTATTATTAGTAGTAGTAGTATTATTATTATTATTATTGTTATTATTATTACATGCTAATATAATACTAAGTTGCCCGCCAGATTTCCTCAGAGATGGGAGGAGCACATTGGCGGCGGTGTTGTTTATACTCCGCCCGATTACTGATTCCTATTCACCGAGCCAGAGCTGGCGGGCGGCGTGTTATGTGCCACGTTTTGTTTCCCATTGGGCGTACCGCTCAGCTGGGGAGTAGGAGATTTCATAAAAAGAAAGTTTGAGTGGAGAGCACACCTTTTCCTTCACATACAGTTATCTTAGACCATCTACTAGTATAATAGTTTGCACAAAAATACTCTACACTCTTTCTAGGTTGTTGCTATTTTTTTTTTTTTTTTTTTGACTTCTCATCAGATTGTGCATTCAACTAATATACACTATTAGTGTGTTTATTATTATGTTTTATAGTATTATTTCGTATAATATTGGGTAACACAATTAGAGTCACTAGTATAGTATATTATTGGGGTTTATAGCAGTTTGTGGTCTAATAGTATCATGCTTTATGAGTGGTGTTCTATGTAGTGATGATTAGGCAATAAAATATGTTTTGGGGGTTTATAGCAGTTTTTGTGGTCTACTAGTATCATGCTTTATGGGTGGTGTTCTATGTAGTGATGATTAGGCCATAAAATATGCTTTTGGTTTATTGCTAACAAAATATACTTTGCTCTACCGCTGTAGTGCAAAACAGGGTGAAACTTACATACACCGTTAATAAAGTAGTGATGGAAGAAGAAGAAGAAGAAGAAGAAGAAGAAGAAGAAGAAGAAGAAGAAGAAGAAGAAGAAGAAGAAGAAGAAGAAGAAGAAGAAGAAGAAGAAGAAGAAGTAAGAGGAAGAATTGTGGAGGGAATGAACAGTGAGACAATGTAAAGCCTCCGGGATGGCGGCAGCGTTTCTGTTATTAATATATAATAAGACAATAGGAAAATATGTTGTTGTCTCTACCTGTATTATTACCTTTGCGATAGCATGGTGCAATTTTGGGAGGACATAGGAAGGAGCAGGAGGTTAGGAAGGAGCAGGAGGTTAGGAAGGGATTTGTAGTGGGAGAGATAGTGTCTGTGATCCTCGGGTCACCACTCCTCGGATTGTGTCAGTTCAAGTTTAGAAGCTCCAACAACTTTCCCTGAATACGAATTGGCAACCTTTCGATTTACAACAGGTACCTACTTACTGCTACAGTAGGTAGGTGAACAGGGACCAAGGGGGCTAGGAAGAGTGTCCAAACAACTTGCTCCTGCCTGCCTGTGTGATGTAGTCGTGGCCAGAATTAGGTTAGGATACAGACACATCTGGCTAGTTAGTAACGCTGTACCCATACCGGAACACTCAGCATGTAAACTTGGTGATACACCTTTAAAGCACTACTATATTATTGAATAGGACACTGTCAAAGACTTCAGGCCACCTCACTTATTGTATCTTGAACTATGTCATTACTTCATTGAGGACATTACATTCTTGCTCTTTATCCCAAATTGGCTAGCCCACACTGGTAAATGTGTACTGTACTGTCAATGAATCTGATGTATTTCTTTGTGTATGAACCTGACTGAAAATAAGGTCGCCTCCCTGGCTGCTGCTGCTGCTTCTTGCGCCCTTCTAAGTCCCGTTTAAGTCCCCCACCCCAGGCCCCCACAACCGCCCTTCACATCTACACCATTCAAAATCAATTTCACTCTATTTCCACAATACTATGCTAATTTGACGTAAAATAGAGTGTTATCCTGCAAACCGTTGATGTCGTATATTTCTCTCTTTAAGTGATATCCTGTGGCTCCGAAAGGAGCCTGTTTGGTTAGGTTGTCTTGTGTGAACGAACCTTGGGTTCTTATTTCTTCTCTGTCTTCTTGGGGAGGAGCACAGCTTGGATGTTAGGAAGGACACCCCCTTGGGCAATGGTGACTCCAGACAGGAGCTTGTTCAGCTCCTCGTCATTGCGAATGGCAAGCTGAAGATGACGTGGGATAATGCGGGTCTTCTTGTTGCCGCGGGCGGCGTTACCGGCCAGCTCGAGCACTTCTGCTGCCAGGTACTCCATGACGGCTGCAAGGTACACAGGGGCACCTGCACCAACGCGCTCAGCATAGTTGCCCTTACGCAAGAGACGGTGGATTCTACCCACGGGGAACTGGAGTCCGGCCCTGCTAGAACGGGACTTTGACTTGCCCTTCACTTTGCCTCCCTTGCCGCGTCCTGACATGTTGCTGCTGCTGCTTTTCGTGATAGGAGTTAAATTTCCGCCCGCCACCTTAGTCTTTTATACCAAGCTCAGGATCAGGCCAGGTGGCCGTCTCGCGGACCCAACCAATGTAAGAGAGCCGTAGCTGCAGCCAGTCTGATCCTGAGCGGCCCGCTCGGTATATAAGGAAAAGTTAGTCGGGCCAGTTTTCAATTCTCTCGCTCCGCGCCACGAGTAACTGTGCCGCCATGCCTCCCAAAACTTCCGGAAAGGCTGCCAAGAAGGCTGGAAAGGCCCAGAAGGCCATTGCCAAAGGTGACAAGAAGAAGAAGCGCAGGAGGAAGGAAAGCTACAGCATCTACATCTACAAGGTACTGAAGCAAGTGCACCCCGACACAGGAGTCTCCTCCAAAGCTATGTCCATCATGAACTCTTTCGTGAACGACATCTTCGAGCGCATCGCTGCCGAGGCTTCCCGCCTGGCGCACTACAACAAACGCTCCACCATTACAAGTCGGGAAATCCAGACAGCTGTCCGACTCTTGCTGCCCGGTGAACTGGCCAAGCATGCCGTGTCTGAGAGCACCAAGGCTGTCACCAAGTACACCTCTTCCAAGTAAGAGGTTACTTGTGCACAACAAACACGCCATCCCACTACTACAACTTAATCGGCTCCATCGGAGCCACAGTTACATGTTAAAGAGACAGTTACCGACAGTGATATATTGAGAGGGAAATAAAAAAAATAAAATTATAATAATCTGCATTCTCTATTGGCGTAGAAACAGGACTAAATCGAAACATAATAAATAAATAAATAAATTCTGCTTGGAGTACTTTTACACCCACTGCAAAGTGACATACATGGAGTGTGTTTGGGCTTCATTTCTTGTTTGCAGCATGCCTATTTCATGTAAAAAAAAATTTTATTTTATTTTATTGTATGTTCTTTTATTTTATTTATTTCTTTACTTACTTATTCTTTATATATTTATTTGTTACTAGCTCTTGTTTGTTGCACCCACCCACCTCCCGAATTGATGACCTACTATACAATCGTACCTCCACGAATGTTACCAACTTACCGTTAGGCGATTTGGGTAACCAAAATTAACGCTCTCCGACCACCAACCATTTCGATTGTCATGAAAATTATCTTCAGAACAGTTCTTTGGCCCTGAGAAGGGCCGAGTTATAGATGTCTGGTAGGTTTTGTTGTGCTTTTTGTTTTTCCCCAAGGAAGAGGACTTAAGCACGCTCTCCGCGGATGCGCCGGGCCAGCTGGATGTCCTTGGGCATGATGGTAACGCGCTTGGCGTGAATGGCACACAGGTTGGTGTCCTCGAAAAGACCCACCAGGTAAGCCTCAGAGGCTTCCTGCAGAGCCATGACGGCAGACGACTGGAGGCGCAGGTCAGTCTTGAAATCCTGGGCGATCTCACGCACCAGGCGCTGGAAGGGCAGCTTCCTGATGAGTAGCTCTGTGCTCTTCTGGTAACGACGGATCTCACGAAGGGCGACGGTTCCGGGCCTGTAACGATGGGGCTTCTTGACACCACCGGTGGCTGGGGCGGACTTGCGAGCTGCCTTGGTGGCAAGCTGCTTCCGTGGGGCCTTGCCTCCAGTGGACTTGCGGGCAGTCTGTTTAGTACGGGCCATCTCGACGACGAAATAGTCAATACGGGCGGCCCGGTTGTTTGTTGTTGTTGTATAGATTGTCGGACCGTAGTCCGACACGGGCCTTTGCCTATAGGCGGCCCGTTTGGTGGTTCCGGCTGGAGCTCCAGGAGCAGCCAGACCGGATTGGGATTGGAGGTGGTCCCACCTGCAGATTGGAGGGATACTGCAGGTTGCAAGTGTGAGCGGACCCCCGATCAGTGGACGCTTACCACCGGCCCCCACTCTTGGACGTGGTCAGCCTCGGAGTGGCGCGCCCCCCGAACTGGGGTCCGCACTTGCTGGGAGAGGATGCTTTCTAAGCTATCTGGGTGGTGGGTATCGTGTGATGACCCGGAGTAGGTGGTGAATGTGGTCTGTGTGGGCCTTTCGGGTTAGAGTGGCCGCTGGTGTTGTGTGTGTTTCTTGGGAGATTTGAGTTCTGTCTCGGAGGCTTTGTGTGACCGCGCAATCGAGGAGATAGTGTTCAAGTGGGTTGGCTGCTGGCTCCTGACAGTAGGTGCATTCCGTGACGTCATTTCCGATCATCTGCCAGGAGCACTTGTACCCTAGTCGTAGTCGGTGAAGGCTGACTTGGGTTTGTCTTGGAGTTTTCTTGTCTGCGAAAGGTGGTTCCCCTTTTGTGGCCGCCAGGTACCATTTGGCTGATTGGGAACCAGCGTTGAGTGCATGAAGGAAGCTCTTTTTGATGTGGAGCTTGGTGGTCTTTCTGAGGTGATTCTTGATCTGTTGCACACTTGCTGGAACTTGGATGTGTACGCTACTGGAGCGTGTAGCTGCCTTGGCTGCTTCGTCTGCCACGTCGTTTCCTCCGATCCCTACATGACTGGGAATCCAGTGTAAGACGACTGGTCGGTTTTGGCTTTGGAATTCCTGTAGCTGCGCGAGGATCGAGGTGATGATGTGGACGTTGTCTCTTGGTTGACTGTGTTGCAGCGCTTGCATGGCCGATTTCGAGTCCGTGTGAATTATGACGGACTTGTTGTGTTGTGTTGCGGCGTGTTGTAGGGCCTTTGAGATTGCTACCAGTTCTGTTTGTAGGGTGGAGCAGTCGTTGGAAAGTCTCCATTTGAGGGTCTGACCTTGGGTGTAGAAGGCCGCTCCGGATCTGTGATGTTTTGGGTCCACCGAGCCGTCTGTGAAGTATGATGCTGCATCAGCCGGTGTCTCGGTGGCTATGGCTTGGAGAGATATTTTTTTGGGGTCCTCCTTCTGGAGGTTGGCTTTACTGTCGCCGAGGTCGGTGAATTTGAGTGTGGCTGGTGGAGGGCTCCATGGTGGAGGAACAGTGTAACCATTGTCTCGTGTGTCTTGGTTGTTCTTGACGAGTGTTTCTGCTTGCAGGTGTCGGATGACCTCGCTTGCCTCGTGCGACCAGGTGGCCCCTCGCACTCTGTGGTCGAGGTGGAGGGAGGCGCTGATTCGAATCTTGGCAACTGTGGGCTTGTCTGCTCTACAGATTTTGGCGAGGAGACCAGCTGTCACCTGCTTGACTCGTACTGCCAGGGGTGGTAGTTCGGTTTCCATTTGCAGATTGCAAATTCTGGTCCACATGGGTGCTCCGAGCATGGTCCTGAGAGCATTGTTTTGAATGACTTCTAGCTTAGCTATTTGGTCTTCTCTCAGTCCAATGAGTGCTGGAGCACTGTAATCTACCAGCGATCTGATGGCGGCTGTGTAGTAGGCTTTGAGCACATGAAGGTTTGCTCCTGCGGATTTGCTGGTGAGCGACCTCATTATATTGTGTCTGCTCGTCGTCCTGTGCCTGAGATACTCGAGTTGCGGCTTGAAGGTGAGTTTCTGGTCAAACCAGATTCCAAGACACTGGTGGGCGTTGGTCCAGACTACCGGCGTGTTTTGTATGGAGAGCGTCTTGTCTGGTGTGTCTGTGCAGATGGCCATCGCTTTCGACTTGGCTGGATTTATCTTGAGTCCAAGTCTGTTGCACTCCTCTTCTATAAGTTGGAGTGCGTGTTGCGTGTTGGCTAGTCTGTTCGATCCTCTTACTATGAGCTGTAAGTCGTCCGCATAGCATAGGAGCTTGGCTGTTTGTCTGAAGGGGAGTTTGACTAGATTTTCCATCAGGACATTGAACAGCATTGGACTGAGGATGCCTCCTTGTGGGGTTCCGTTTTCGTGGACCCTGTAGCTTGAGGTTGCTCCCTGAAAGCGTACTCGTGCTTCTCTCTGTGTGAGGTAGTTCTGAATCCACCCCAGCAACCTTCCTTTGACGCCTTTTTTAGCGAGCGTAGTTGTAATGGCCAAAGGATTTGCTAGTTCGAAGGCTTTCTCCAGGTCGAGGAAGACCACCAGAGCTGGTTTGTTGTCCACTGTGCGGAGTATCTCGGCGATGTTGTTGCCTGTGCCGGTGTTCTCGGTGTAAGCAAAGATGTGAGGGTGTGGGCTGCCTACTTTCCACTTGAGTCGGTTGAGAGCCATTCTTTCTCCGGTCTTCGCTATGCAGCTGAGAAGGGAGATGGGCCTCGGCTTGTCTGGTTCTCTGGGCTTCGGAATGGGCTGTATATCTGCCTTCTTCCATTCCGGTGGGAGTCTTTGTGCTGTCCACGCAGCATTGATGGCTTGCAGCAGAGCCTCGTGTCCAGCTGTACCGGCATGAGAGAGCATGGAGTAGGTTATCCTGTCGGCCCCTGGAGCTGTATCCTTGCTTCGTTTTAGCGACTTCTGGAGTTCTTGCTGGTTGAATGGTCTGTCAGTGTCATCTTCACTGTTGCAGGCCTCTTGGATCGTCTGGAGTCTGACCTGTCGCAGACGCCGTTGTGTCTCCTCCGCCTGTCTCGGGAGGGTCTTCGTTGCTGCTCGGTCAGAGAACAGTTTT
>NW_024732616.1:0-3147 GCF_018991925.1 Homarus americanus
GAGGTGTACCTGGCAGTGTGGGAGGTACCTGGCAGGTCAGAGGAGCACCTGGGAGTGTCACGGGTGTACCTGGGAATGTCAGAGGTTTACCTGGGAGTGTCAGGAGGTGTACCTGAGTGTCAGGAGATGTACCTGGGAGTGTCTGAGGTGTACCTGGGAGTGTCTGAGGTGTACCTGGGAGTGTCTGAGGTACCGGGAGGTTGGAGTAGTACATGCGTGTTGAGGTGTACCTGGAGCCAGAGGTGTACCTGGGAGGCCAGAGGGTACCTGGGAGGCCAAGGGGAGAACCAGGGAGTGTAAGAGGTGTACCTGGGAGTGTCAGAGGTGTACCTGGGAATGTCAGAGGTTTACCTGGGAGTGTCTGAGGTGTACCTGGGAGTGTCTGAGGTGACCTGGGAGTGTCTGAGGTGTACCTGGGAGTGTCAGGGGAAACCAGGAGTGTAAGAGGGTTCCTGGGAGTCTCAGGTGTACCTGGGAATGTCAGAGGTTTACCTGGGAGTGTCTGAGGTGTACCTGGGAGTGTTGAGTGTACCTGGGAGTGTCTGAGGTGTTCCTGGGAGGTTGGGGAGAACCAGGAGTGTAAGAGGTGTACCTGGAGAGGCCATTGGTGTACCAGGGAGCTGTCAGAGGAGCACTTAGGGAGTGTCAGAGGTGTACCTGGGAGAGCTGGGAGGAAACGGAGAGTGTCAGAGGTGTACCTGGGAGTGTCAGAGGTGTACCTGGGAGTGTCAGAGGTACCTGGAAGTGTCAGAGGTGTACCTGGGAGGCTGGGCTGGTGTACCGAGGTATTTTGTTACCTGGGAGTGCTGAGAGGTACCTGAGAGTGCTGGCTGATGTACCTGGGAGGTCGAGGTGTACCTGGAAGTGTCAGGGGTATACTTGGAAGTGTCAGGGTGTACCTGAAGTGTCAGAGGTGTACCTGGGAGTGCCTGAGGTGTACCTGGGAGTGTCAGGTGTACCTGGGAGTGTCAGGGGTGTACCTGGAGTGTCATAGGGTGTATCTGGGCTGCAAAGTGTGTAACTGGGAGTGGCAGCGGTGTACCTGGGAGTGTCAGAGGAGTGCCTGGGAGTGTCTGAAGTGTACCTGGCAGTGTCTGAGGTGTACCTGGCAGTGTCAGCGGTACCTGGGAGTGTCAGGGTGTACCTGGGAGTGTCAGCGGTGTACCTGGGAATGTCAGAGGTGTACTTGGGAGCAGCCGGGCGGTACCTGGGAGTGTCAGAGGTGTACCTGGGAGGTCAGAGGCCTGGGAGTGTCAGAGTAGTACCAGGGAGTGTCAGGAGGTGTACCTGGGAGTGTCTGAGGTACCTGGAAGTGTCAGAGAACCAGGGAGTGTAAGAGGTGTACCTGGGAGTGTCAGGGGAGGTGTACCAGGGAGGCCAGAGGTGAACCAGGAGTGTCTGAGGTGCCTGGGAGTAACGGTGGTGTACCAGGGAGTATCGGGAGGTGTACCTGGGAGTGTCAGAGGTGTACCTGGTAGTATCATTGGTGTACCTGGGAGTGTCAGGAGAGAACCAGGGAGTGTCTGAGGTGTACCTGGGGTGATCGGAGGTGTACCTGGGAGTATCGGGAGGTGTACCTGGGAGGTCAGGAGGTGCACCTAGTTGTGCTGGTGTACCTGGGAGTGTCAGAGGTACCTGGGAGCATCAGAGGTGTTCCTGAGAGTGTCAGGAGGTGTGCCTGGGAGTGTCAGAGGTGTACCTGGAAGGTTGGGGGTGCCTGGGCAGTGTACCTGGGAGTGTCAGGTGTAACTGGGAGGTCAGGTGTACCTGGAGTGTCATAGGTGTATCTGCAGTGTCAGCGTGTAACTGGGATTGTGGGCAGTACCTGGGAGTGTCAGAGTGTGCCTGGGAGTGTCAGATGTGCACTTGGGAGTGTCACAGGTGCACCTGAGAGTTATAGAGGTGTAACTGGGAGTGTCTAGCCACCTGGGAGTGTCTGAAGTGTACCTGGCGTGTCTGAGGTGTTGGCAGTGTCAGCGGTGTACCTGGGAGTGTCATGGTGTACCTGGGAGTGTCACAGGTACCTGGGAGTGTCAGAGGTGTTCCTGGGAGTGTCGGGAGGAGTACCTGGCAGCGTCAAAGGAGTACCTTGGAGGTCAGAGGTACCTGGTAGTGTCAGGTGGTGTACCTGGGAATGGCAGGAGTTGTACTTGGGAGTGTGATTGGTGTACCTGGGAGGTCAGAGGTGTATCCGGAAGTGTCAGAGGTGTACCTGAGTATCAGAGGTGCCTGGGAGGTCAGGGGTGTACCTGGGAGGTTAGGGGTGTAATGGGAGTGTCGGGAGGTGTAACTGGGAGTGTCAGAGGTGTACCTGGGAGTGCCAGAGTAGTACCTGGGAGGTCAGAGGTGTACCTGGGAGTGTCTGGAGGTGTACCTGGGAGTGTCAGGGGAGAACCAGGGAGTAAGAGGTACCTGGGAGTGTCAGAGGTGTACCAGGAGTGTCTGAGGTACCTGGAGATGGAGGTGTACCTGGGAGTATCGGAGGTGTACCTGGGAGGTCAGAGGTGTACCTGGTAGTATCATTGGTACCTGGGAGTGTCAGGAGGTGTATCTGGAAGTGTCAAAGGTGAACCAGGAGTGTCTGAGGTGTACCTGCTAGCATCGGAGGTGTGCACCTGGAGCATCGGAGGTGTACCTGGGAGTGTCAGAGGTACCTGGTAGTCATTGGTGTACCTGGGGTGTCTGAGGTGTACCTGGGAGGTCAGGAGAACCAGGGAGTGTAAGAGGTACCTGGGAGAGTCGGAGGTGTTCCTGAGAGTGTCAGAGGTACCTGGGAGTGTCAGAGGTACCTGGGAGGTCAGGAGGTGTACCTGAAGTGTCAGGAGGTGTACCAGGGAGTGTCAGAGGTGTACCTGAAGTGTCAGGGGTACCTGGAAGTGTCAGGTGTACCTGGAAGTGTCAGAGGTGTACCTGGGAGTGTCAGAGTTGTACTCTGGGAGTGTGATTGTGTGCCTGGGAGTGTCAGAGGTATCCGGGAAGTGTCAGAGGTGTACCTGGGAGTATCAGAGGTGTACCTGGGAGGTCAGGGTGTACCTGGGAGTGTCAGGGTGTAATGGGAGTGTCGGAGGTGTAACTGGGAGGTTGGGAGGTACCTGGAGTGTCAGAGGTGTGCCTGGGAGGCTGAGAGGTGCACTTGGGGATGTCTGC
>NW_024732617.1:0-16667 GCF_018991925.1 Homarus americanus
GCCTTTGTTATACTCGATGAGGGTGCTTTGGCTATACTCGATCAGGGGCTTCTGTTGTACCTGATCCGGGAATTTGTTATACTGATCAGGGACATTTGTTATACCTGATGAGAGGGGATCTTGCTGTACTCGACCAGGGCCTTTGGTACCTCGATCAGGGCCTTGTTATACCTCGATCAGGGACATTGTTATACTCTCGATCAGGGACTTTGTTATACTTGATGAAGGACTTGGTATACTCGATCCGGGTAATTTGTTATACCTGGATCAGAGGTCTTTGTCATACTTGATCAGTGGCCTTGTTATATTCGATCAGGAACTGTTATACCTCATCAGGGAATTTGCTATACTCGATTCGGGGTCTTTGTTATAATTCGATCAGGGCCCTCGATCAAGGGCCTTTGTTATACTCGATGAGGGGGCTTTGTAATACTCGATGAGAGGCCTTTGTCATACCGATCAGGAGCTTTGCTATACTGATCAGGGGCTTCGTTATACTCGATTAGGGCCTTTGTTGTACTCGTTGAGGGGCCTTTGTTGTACCTCCAATCAGGGGCCTTTGATATACCTCGATAACAGGTCTTTTTAATACTCGATCCGACTTTGTTATACTCGATCATGGGGCTTTTTATACTCGATCAGGGAATTTGTTACAATCAATTAGTGGATTCTGGTTATACTCGATCAGAGGACTTTGTTGTTCTCGATGAGGGCTTTGAAATACTCGATCAGGGGCTTTATATACTCGATGAAGGGGCTTTTGTTATACTCGATCAGGGACTTTGTTGTACTAGACCAGGGCCTTTTGTTGTACCTTTATAGAAGCCTTTTGTTATACTCGATCAGGGACATTGTTATATCGATCAGGATTTTGTTATACTCGATCAGGGGAATTGTTATACCTGTCCACGGACATTGTTATGCCTTCTGACCAGGGACATTTGTTATATTTCTTGGATCACGGGCCCTGATCACGGGCCTTTGTTATACTCTGGATCAGGGCCATTGTATTACTTGGATGAAGGCTTTTGTTATACCTGATCAGGGACTATGTTATACTCGATTAGGGCCTTTGTTATACCTCTGATCAGGTCCTTTGTTATACTTGATCAGGGCCTTGCTATACTCGATCAGGGATGCTATACTCGATGAGGGGGCTTTGTTATGCCTCGATCAGATATGTTATAATTGACAGAACTTTGTTATACTCGATGAGGACTTGTTATACTCAATCAGGGGACTTTGTTATACTCGATCACTGGAATTTGTTATACCTGATTAGGGTCTTTGTTATACTTCTGATCAGGGCCCCGATCAGGGCCCTTGTTATACTCCGATCAGGCGGCTGTAATACCTGCTGAGGGGCTTTTGTTACACCCGATCAGGGACTATTATACTGGATCAGGGTCCTTTTGTTATACTCGATCAGGCCTTTGTTATACCCATCAGGGCCTTTGTTATAATCACCAGCTTTGCTATACTCGATCAGGGGCTTCTGCTATACTCGATCAGGGCCTGTTGTACCTCGATCAGGGCCTTTGTACCCGAGCAGGGAATTTGTTATCCTCGATCAGGGACTTGTTATACTCGATGAAGGAGCATTGTTATACTTGACCAAGGACTTGTTATACTCTGACCAGGGACTCGAGCATTCCTGATGAGGGCTTTGATCAGGGCCTTTGTTATACCCAGATCAGGGCCTTTGTAATACCTGATGAGGGGCTTTTTGTAATTCCTCGATTAGGGACTGTTATACTCGATCAGGGGCCTTGTTATACCTCGATCAGGGCCTTTTGTTATACTCGATCAGGGCCTTTGTTATACTCTCGATCAGGGCCTGCTATACTCGATCATGGGGCTTTGTTATGCTCGAATCAGAGATATGTTAAACTCGATCAGGGAACTTGTTATACTCGATGCGGGGCTTTTGTTATACTCGATCAGTGGACTTTGGATCAGGGGCTTTGTTATACTCGATCCAGGGGCCTTTGTTATACTCGATCGGGGGCTCTCCTATACTCGATCAGGGGGCTTTGTTATGCTCGGTCTGGAGATATGTTATACTCGATCAGGGAACTTTGTTATACTCGATGCGGGGGCTTTGTTATACTCGATCAGTGGACTTTGTTATACTCCATCAGCGGACCTTGTTATACTCGATCAAGGGAATTTTTTATACTCGATTAGGGGTCTTTGTTATACTTGATCAGTGGCCTCCATCAGAGGCCTTTGTTATGCTCGATCAGGGCCTTTGTAATACTCGATCAGGGGCCTTTGTTGTACTCTATCAGGGAGCTTTGTTATACTCGATCAGATGCCTTTGTAATACTCGATAAGGGGCCTTTGTTATACTCGATTAGGGACCGTTGTTATACTTGATCAGAGGCCTTTGTTATACTCGATCAGGGGGCTTTGTTATTCTCGAGCAGGGGCCTTTGTTATTTTCGATTAGGGGAATTTGTTATACTCGATCAGAGGTCTTTGTTATACTTGATCAGGGGCCTTTGTTATACTCGATCAGGGGCCTTTGTTGTACTCGATGAGGGCCCTTTGTTGTACTCGATCAGGGGCCGTTGTTGTATTCGACCAGGGGGCTTTGTTGGACTCGACCAGGGGCCTTTGTTGTACTCGATTAGAGGCCTTTGTTATATTCGATCAGGGGACATTGTTATACTCGATCAGTGGCCTTTGTTATACTCGATTAGGGGCCTTTGTAATACTCGATAAGAAGCCTATGTTATACTCGATTAGGGGCCTTTGTTATACTCGATCAGAGGCCTTTGTTATACTCGATTAGGGGTCTTTTTTATACTCGATGAGGGGCCGCTTGTTATACTCGAACAGGGGGCTTTGTTAAACTCGAGCAGGGGCCTTTGTTATTCTCAATTAGGGGCCTTTGTTGTACTCGATCAGGGGTCTTTCTTATACCCGATAAGGGGACTTTGTTATACTCGATCAGGGAACTTTGTTATACTCTTCCAGGGGCTTTGTTATACTCGATAATGGCCTTTGTTATACTCGATAATGGCCTTTGTTATACTCGATCCCGGGGCTTTGTTATACACGATCCCGGGGCTTTGTTATACTCGATCAGGGGAATTTGTTATACTCGATTAGTGGAATTTGTTATACTCGATTTAGGATCTTTGTTATACTCTATCAGAGGACTTTGTTATACTCGATCAGGGGCCTTTGTTGTACTCGGTCAGGGGACTTTGTTATAGTCGATCAGGGGCCTTTTGTTATACTCGTTCAGGGTCCTTTGTTATACTCGATTAGTGGAATTTGTTTTACTCGATTTGGAATCTTTGTTATACTCGATTAGGGGACTTTGTTATACTCGATCAGGAGCCTTTCTTGTACTCGATCAGGGGCCTTTGCTATAGTCGATCAAGGGCCGTTGTTATACTCGATCAGGGTCCTTTATTATACTCGATCAGGGGCCTTTGTTGTACTCGATCAGGGGCCTTTGTTGTACTCGATCAGGGGCCTTTGTTATACTCGATAAGAGGTCTTTGTTATACTCGATCAGGTGACTTTGTTATACTCGATCACGGGAATTTGTTATGCTCGATCAGGGGAATTTGTTACATTCAATTAGTGGACTTTGTTATACTCGATCAGAGGACTTTGTTGTACTCGATCCGGGGAATGCGTTATACTCGATCAGGGGACTTTGTTATACTCGATGAGGGGGCTTTGAAATACTCGATCAGGGGGCTTTGTTTTACTCGATGAAGGGGCTTTGTTATACTCGATGAGGGGACTTTGTTGTACTCGACCAGGGGCCTTTGTTGTACTCGATCAGGGGCCTTTGTTATACTCGATCAGGGGACATTATTATACTCGATCAGGGGACTTTGTTATACTTGATGAAGGGACTTTGTTATACTCGATCCGGGGAATTTGTTATACTCGATCAGGGCACTTTGTTATACACGATCCGGGGACTTTGTTATACTCGATCAGGGGACTTTGTTATACTCGATCAGGGGCCTTTGTTGTACTCGATCAGGAGCCTTTGTAATTTTCGATCAGGGGCCTTTGTAATACTCGAAAAGGGGCCTTTGTTATACTCGATCAGGGGACTATGTTATACTCGATCAGGGGAATTTGTTATACTCGATCAGGGGCCTTTGTTGTACTCGATCATGGGCCTTTGTAATTCTCGATCAGGGGCCTTTGTAATACTCGAAAAGGGGTCTTTGTTATACTTGATCAGGGGCCTCGATCAGGGGCCTTTGTTATACTCGATCAGGGCGTTTGTAATAATCGATGAGGGGCTTTTGTTATACTCGATCAGGGGACTATGTTATACTGGATCAGGGTCCTTTGTTATAATCGATCAGGGGGCTTTGCTATACTCGAGCAGGGGCCTTTGTTATACTCGATAAGAGGTGTTTGTTATACTCGATCAGGGGACTTTGTTATACTCGATCACGGGGCTTTGTTATACTCGATCAGGGGAATTTGTTATACTCGATTAGTTGACTTTGTTATACTCGATGAGTAGACCTTGTTATACTCGATCAGGGGACTTTATTATATTCGATGAGGGGGCTTAGAAATATTCGAAGAGGGGGTTTGAAATACTCGATTAGGGGGCTTTGTTATACTCGATTAGGGGCCTTTGTTTTACTCGATCAGGAGACTTTGTTATACTCGATCTAGGGACTTTGTTATACTCGATCAAGGGACTTTGTTATACTCGATCAGGGGAATTTGTTATCATCGATCAGGGGACTTTGTTATACTCGATGAGGGGGCTTTGTTATACTCGACCAGGGGACTTTGTTATATTCGACCAGGGGACTTTGTTATACTCAATCAGGGGACTTTGTTATACTCGATCACTGGAATTTGTTATACTTGATTAGGGGTCTTTGTTATACTTGATCAGGGGCCTCGATCAGGGGCCTTTGTTATACTCGATCAGGGCGTTTGTAATACTCGATGAGGGGATTCTGTTATACTCGATCAGGGGACTATGTTATACTGGATCAGGGTCCTTTGTTATACTCGATCAGGGCCTTTGTTATAATCGATCAGGGGGCTTTGCTAGACTCGATCAGGGGGCTTCGTTATACTCGATCAGGGGCCTTTGTTGTACTCGATCAGGGACCTTTGTTGTACTCGAGCAGGGGCCTTTGTTTTACTCGATCAGGAGACTTTGCTCTCGTCAGAAATTTATTTATACCCGATCAGGGACTTTGTTATAATTGATCAGAGGACTTTGTTATACTCGATCAGGGGGCTTTGTTATCCTCGATCAGGGAACTTTATTATACTCGGTGAGGGGACTTTGTTATACTGGATCAAGGGACTTTGTTTTACTCGATGAGGGGGCTTTGTTATACTCGATCAGGGCCTTTGTAATACTCGATAGGGGCTTTTGTTATTCTCGATTGGGGACTATGTTATATACTCGATCAGGGCCTTTGTTATACTCGATGAGGGCCTTTGTTATACTCGATCAGGGCCTTTGTTATACTCGATCAGGGGCTCTGCTATACTCGATCAGGGGCTTTGTTATGCTCGATCAGGATATGTTATACTCGATCAGGAGCTTTGTTTGTTGTACTCAATCAGAGGGCTTTGTTATATTCGATCAGGGACATTGTTATACTCGATCAGGGCCTTGTTATACTCGATTAGGGGCCTTTTGTAATACTCGATAAGGAGCCTATGTTATACTCGATTAGGGCCCTGTTATACTCGATCAGAGGCCTTTGTTATACTCGATTAGGGTCTTTTTTTTATACTCGATGATGGGCCTCGTTATTCTCGATCAGGGCTTCGTTAAACTCCGGAGCAGGGACCTGTTATCTGCAATTAGGGCCTTTTTGTTGTACCTGATCAGGGGCCTTTGTTATACCCGATAAGGGACTTGTTATACTCGATCAGAGAACTTTTGTTATATTCTTCCAGGGGCTTTATTATACTCGATAATGGCCCTTTTGTTATACTCGATAATGGCCTTTTGTTATACTCGATCCCGGGGCTTTGCTATACTCGATCAGGAATTTCGTTATACCTCGATTAGTGGAATCAGTTATACCTGATTTAGGATCTTTTTTGTTATACTCTCTATCAGAGGATCTTGTTATACCTGATCAGGGCCTTTGCTGTACCTTATCAGGGCCTTTGGTTATAGTCGCATCAGGGCTTTTTGTTATACTCTGTTCAGGGTCCTTTGTTATACTCTGTTCAGGGGCCTATGTGATACTCGATCAGGGCTTTTGTATACTCGGCGAGGGGGGGGCTTTTGTTATGCTCGATCAGTGGATATGTTATACTCGATCAGGAACTTTGTTATACTCGATTATGACATTGTTTTTACTCCGATTTGGGATCTTTTGCTATAGTCGATCAGGGGCCTTTGTTATACCTTTGTATCAGGGTCCTTTTGTTACCTCGACCAGGGCCTTTGTTGCACTCTCGATCAGGGGCCTTTGTTGTACTCTCGCCGAACAGGGTTTTGTTATACCTCGATAAGAGGTCTTTTGTTATACTCATCAGGTGACTTTGTTTATACTCGATCACGGATTTGTTATACTCGATCAGGGAATTTGTTACATTCAATTAGTGGACTTTGTTATACTGGATCAGGAGGACTTTTTTGTTGTACTTTGGATCCGGGAATTCAAGTATACTGATCAGGGGACTTTGTTATACTCGGCGAGGGGCCTTTGAAATACTCGATCAGGGGGGCTTTGTTATACTCGATAAAGGGCTTTGTTGTAACGGATAAGGATTCTTTGTTGTACTTTAATGGGGCCTTTGTTGTACCTTTATCAGGGCCATTGTTATACTCATCAGGGACATTATTATACCTTTTATCAGGGACTTTTGTTATACTTGATGAAGGGACTTTTATTGTACCGATCCGGGAATTTGATATACTCGATCAGGTCACTTTGTTAAGGCTAATGATCAGGGACTTTGTTATACTCGATCAGGGACTTTGTTATACCCGGATCATGGGGCCTTGTTGTACTCGATCATGGGCCTTTATAATTTTCGCGATCAGGGCCTTTGTAATACTTGAAAAGGGCCTGTTATACTCGACTGCACTGGCGCTATACTCGACTAGGAATTTGTTATACCTGATTAGGGTCTTTGTTATACTGGGATCAGGGGCCCCGATCAGGCCTTTGTTATACTCGATCAGGCGTTTGTAATACTCAAGAGGGCTTTTGTTATACTCGATCAGGGACTATGTTATACCGATCAGGGTCCTTTGTTATAATCGATCAGGGGGCTTATTATACTCGATCATGGGGCTTCGTTATACTCGATCAGGGCCTTTGTTGTAATTTTATCAGGGGCCTGCTATCATGAGCAGGGCCTTTGTTATACCTTTAGAAGAGGTGTTTGTTATACTCGATCAGGGACTTTGCGCTATACTCGATCACGGGGATTATACTTCGATCAGGGAATTTGTTATACTTTATTAGTTGACTTTGTTATACTCGATGAGTAGACCTTGTTATACTCGATCAGGGATTTTATTGTCTTCGGCGAGGGGCTGAAATATTCGAAGAGGGAAGGCTTGAAATACCTGATCAGGGCTTTGTTATACCTGATCAGGGCTCTTTGTTTTTACTCGATCAGGAGACTTTGTTATACTCTGGATCTAGGACTTTGTTATACTCTGATCAGGGGACTTTGTTATACCGACTAGGAATCGGTTATCTCGATCAGGGGGACTTTGTTATAATCGATGAAGGAGCTTTTGTTATACTTGACCAAGGGAATTTTGCTATAATTTCCGACCAGGGGACTTTGTTATACTTGATGAGGGCCTCTACCAGCCTGCTATACCTTTTTCGATCAGGGGTCTTTGTAATACTCGATGAGGGCTTTTTGTTATTCTCGATTAGGGTCTATGTTATAATCGATCAGGGCCTTGTTATACCTGATCAGGGGCATTTGTTATACTCGATCAGGGCCTGGTTATACTCCGATCAGGGGCTCTGCTATACTCGATGAGGGGGTTTTGTTATGCTCGATCAGGGATATGTTATGAATTTTATCAGGAACTTTGTTATACTCGATGCGGGGGCTTTGTTATACTCGATCAGTGGACTTTGTTATACTCCATCAGCGGACTTTGTTATACTCGATCAAGTGAATTTGTTATACTCGATTAGGGGTCTTTGTTATACTTGATCAGTGGCCTCGATCAGGGGCCTTTATACTGATCAGGCTTTGTAATACCGTTTTGTATATTCGATCGGGGACGATGTTATACTCGATCAGGATCCTTTTGTTATACCTGATGAGGGGCCTTGTTATACCTGATGAGGGGCCTTTGTTGTACTCGATCAGGGGCCTTTGTTGTACTCGATCAGGGGGCTTTGTTATACTCGATAAGATGCCTTTGTAATACTCGATAAGGGGCCTTTGTTATACTCGATTAGGGACCTTTGTTATACTTGATAAGAGGCTTTTGTTGTACTTGATTTGGGGCCTTTGTTATACTCGATCAGGGGCCTTTGTTATACTCGATCAGGGGGCTTTGCTATACTCGAGAAGGGGCCTTTGTTATTTTCGATTAGGAGAAGTTGTTATACTCGATCAGAGGTCTTTGTTATACTCGATGAAGGGGCTTTGTTGTTCGCGATCAGGGCACTTTGTTATACTCGATCAGGGGCCTTTGTTGTACTCGATCAGGGGCCTTTGTTGTACTCGATCAGGGGGCTTTGTTATACTCGGTCAGATGCCTTTGTAATACTCGATAAGGGGCCTTTTTTATACTCGATTAGGGACCTTTGTTATACTTGATAAGAGGCCTTTGTTATACTTGATTAGGGGCCTTTGTTATACTCGATAAGGGGACTTTGTTATACTCGAGCAGGTGACTTTGTTATACTCGTCCAGGGGCTTTGTTATACTCGATAATGGCCTTTGTTATATTCGATAATGGCCTTTGTTATACTCGATTCCGGGGCTTTGTTATCATCGATCAGGGGAATTTGTTATACTCGATTAGTGGAATTTGTTATACTCGATTTGGGATCTTTGTTATACTCGATCAGGGGACTTTGTTATACTCGATCAGGGGCCTTTGTTGTACTCGGTCAGGGGCCTTTGTTATAGTCGATCAGGGGCCTTTTGTATACTCGATCAGGGTCCTTTCTTATACTCGTTGAGGGGCCTTTGTGATTCTCGATCAGGGGCCTTTGCTATACTCGATGAGGGGGCTTTGTTATGCTCGATCAGTGGATATGTTATACTCGATCAGGGAACTTTGTTATACTCGATTAGTGGACTTTGTTTTACTCGATTTGGGATCTTTGTTATACTCGATCAGGGGACTTTGTTATAATCGATCAAGGGCCTTTGTTGTACTCGATCAGGGGCCTTTGTTATAGTCGATCAGGGGCCTTTGTCAAACTCGATCAGGGTCCTTTGTTATACTCGATCAGGGGCCTTTGTTGTACTCGATCAGGGGCCTTTGTTGTACTCGATCAGGGGCCTTTGTTATACTCGATAAGAGGTCTTTGTTATACTCGATTAGGTGACTTTGTTATTCTCGATCACGGGGATTTGTTATACTCGATCAGGGGAATTTGTTACATTCAATTAGTGGACTTTGTTATACTCGATCAGAGGACTTTGTTGTACTCGATCCGGGGAATTCGTTATACTCGATCAGGGGACTTTGTTATACTCAATGAGGGGGTTTTGAAATACTCGATGAGGGGGCTCTGATATACTCGATGAAGGGGCTTTGTTATACTCGATGAGGGGATTTTATTGTACTCGACCAGGGGCCTTTGTTATACTCGATCAGGGGCCTTTGTTATACTCGATCAGGGGACATTATTATACTCGATCAGGGGACTTTGTTATACTTGATGAAGGGACTTTGTTATACTCGATCCGGGGAATTTGTTATACTCGATCAGGGCACTTTGTTATACACGATCAGGGGCCTTTGTTGTACTCGATCATTGGCCATTGTAATACTCGATGAGGGGCCTTTGTAATACTCGAAAAGCGGCCTTTGTTATACTCGATCAGGGGACTATGTTATACTCGATTAGGGGCGTTTGTTATACTCGATCAAGGGCCTTTGTTATACTCGATGAGGGGGCTTTGTTATACTCGACCAGGGGACTTTGTTATACTCGACCAGGGAACTTTGTTACACTCGAGCAGGTGCCTTTGTTATTCTAGATTAGGGGCCTTTGTTGTACTCGATCAGGGGCCTTTGCTATGCTCGATCAGGGGACTTTGTTATACTCTACCAGGGGGCTTTGTTATACTCGATAATGGCCTTTGTTATACTCGATAATGGCCTTTGTTATACTCGATCCCGGGGCTTTGTTATTCTCGATCAGGGGAATTTGTTATACTCGATTAGTGGACTTTGTTATACTCGATTTGGGATCTTTGTTATACTCGAACAGGGGACTTCGTTATACTCGATCAGGGGCCTTTGTTGTACTCGGTGAGGGGCCTTTGTTATAGTCGATCAGGGGCCTTTGTTATACTCGATCAGGGGCCTTTGTTGTACTCGATGAGGGGCCTTTGTTGTACTCGATGAGGGGCCGTTGTTATACTCGATAAAAGGTCTTTGTTATACTCGATCAGGGGACTTTGATATACTCGATCAGAGGACTTTGTTGTACTCGATCCTGGGAATTTGTTATACTCGATCAGGGGACTTTGTTATACTCGATGAGGGAGCTTTGAAATACTTGATCAGGGGGCTTTGTTATACTCGATGAAGGGGCTTTGTTATACTCGATCAGGGGACTTTGCTGTACTCGACCAGGGGCCTTTGTTGTACTCGTTCAAGGGCCTTTGTTATACTCGATCAGGGGACATTGTTATACTTGATCAGGGGACTTTGTTATACTTGATGAAGGGACTTTGTTATACTCGATCCGGGGAATTTGTTATACTCGATCAGGGGATTTTGTTATACACGATCAGGGGACTTTGTTATACTCGATCAGGGGACTTTGTAATACTCGATCAGGGGCCTTTGTAATACTCGATAAGGGGCCTTTGTTATACTCGATCAGGGGACTATGTTATACTCGATTAGGGGCGTTTGTTATACTCGATCAGGGGCCTTTGTTATACTCGATGAAGGGGCTTTGTTATACTCGACCAGGGGACTTTGTTATACTCGACCAGGGAACTTTGTTATACTCGATCAGGGGAATTTGTTATACTCGATTAGGCATTTGTTATGCTCGATCAGGGGATATGTTATACTCGATCAGGGAACTTTGTTATACTCGATGTGGGGGCTTTGTTATACTCGACCACGGGACTTTGTTGTACTCGACCAGGGTACTTTGTTATACTCGACCAGGGGACTTTGTTATACTCGATCAGGGAATTTGTTATAATTTCGACCGGGGGACTTTTGTTATACTCGACCTGTGGACTTTGTTTATAACACCTGATCAGGGGCCCGATCAGGGCCCTTTGTTGTACCTCACATCGTGCCTTTGTTATACTCGATCAGGGCCTTGTTATACTCTGGAGCAGGGGGCTTGCTATACCTCGAGCAGGGGCCTTGTTATACTCGATTAGGGCCTTGTACTCGGATCAGAGGCCTTTTATACTCTCGAAAAAGGGGACTTACTTATACTCGATCAGGGGACTTTGTTATACCTCCCAGGGGCTTTTATATACTTTCGGATAATGGCCCCTTGTTATATTCCGATAATGGCCTGTTATACTCGATCCCGGGGCTTTTGTTATACTCGGATCAAGGAACTTGTTATACTCGATTAGGTGGACTTGTTATACTCGATTTGTGACTTTTGTTATACTCGATCAGGGACTTCATATATCGATCAGGGGCCTTTGCTGTACTCGGTCAGGGGCCTTTGTTATAGTCGATCGGGGGCCTTTGTTATACTCGATTAGGGTCCTTTGTTATACTCGTTCAGGGGCCTTTGTTATACTCGATGAGTGGGCTTTGCTATACCCGATGAGGGGGCTTTGTTATGCTCGATCAGTGGATATGTTATACTCGATCAGGGAACTTTGTTATACTCGATTAGTGGACTTTGTTATACTCGATTTGGGATCTTTGTTGTACTCGATCAGGGGACTTTGTTATACTCGATGAGGGGCCTTTGTTGTACTCGATCAGGGGCCTTTGTTATAGTCGATTAGGGGCCTTTGTTATACTCGATCAGGGTCCTTTGTTATACTCGATCAGGGGCCTTTGTTGTACTCGATCAGGGGCCTTTGTTGTACTCGATCAGGGTCCTTTGTTATACTCGATAAGAGGTCTTTGTTATACTCGATCAGGGGACTTTGTTATACTCGATCAGGGGTCATTGTTGTACTCGATCAGAGGCCTTTGTTATAGTCGATCAGAGGCGTTTGTTATACTCGATCAGGTTCCTTTGTTATACTCGATCAGGGACCTTTGTTGTACTCGATGAGGGGCCTTTGTTGTACTCGATGAGGGGCCTTTGTTATACTCGATAAAAGGTCTTTGTTATACTCGATCAGAGGACTCTGTTATACTCGATCACGGGGCTTTGTTATACTCGATCAGGGGAATTTGTTATACTCGATTAGGGGCCTTTTTTGTTCTCCATCAGAGGCCTTTGTTATATTCGAAAAGGGGACTTTGTTATACTCGATCAGGGGACTTTGTTATACTCTACCAGGGGCTTTGTTATACTCGATAATGGCCTTTGTTATATTCGATAATGGCCTTTGTTATACTCGATCCCGGGGCTTTGTTATACTCGATCAGGGGAACTTGTTATACTCGATTAGTGGACTTTGTTATACTCGTTTTGGGATCTTTGTTATACTCGATCAGGAGACTTTGTTATACTCGATGAGGGGCCTTTGTTGTACTCGATCAGGTGCCTTTGTTATAGACGATTAGGGGCCTTTGTTATACTCGATCAGGGTCCTTTGTTATACTCGATCAGGGGCCTTTGTTGTACTCGATCAGGGGTCTTTGTTGTACTCGATCACGGTCCTTTGTTATACTCGATAAGAGGTCTTTGTTATACTCGATCAGGGGACTTTGTTATACTCGATCAGGGGCCTTTGTTGTACTCGATCAGGGGCCTTTGTTGTACTCGATTAGTGGACTTTGTTATACTCGATTTGGGATCTTTGTTATTCTCGATCAGGGGCCTTTGTTATAGTCGATTAGGGGCCTTTGTTATACTCGATCAGGGTCCTTTGTTATACTCGATCAGGGGCCTTTGTTGTACTCGATCAGGGGTCTTTGTTGTACTCGATCACGGTCCTTTGTTTTACTCGATAAGAGGTCTTTGTTATACTCGATCAGGGGACTTTGTTATACTCGATCAGGGGCCTTTGTTGTACTCGATCAGGGGCCTTTGTTGTACTCGATCAGGGGCCATTGTTATAGTCGATCAGGGGACATTGTTATACTCGATCAGGGGACTTTGTTATACTTGATGAAGGGACTTTGTTATACTCGATCCTGGAAATTTGTTATACTCGATCACGGGACTTTGTTATACATGATCAGGGGACTTTGTTATATTCGTTCAGGGGACTTTGTTATACTCGATCATGGGCCTTTGTTGTACTCGATCAGGGGCCTTTGTAATACTCGATGAGGGGCCTTTGTAATACTCGATGAGGGGCCTTTGTAATACTCGATGAGGGGCCTTTGTTATACTCGATCAGGGGCCTTTGTTATGCTCGATGAGGGGGCTTTGTTATACTCGACCAGGGGACTTTGTTATACTCGACCATGGAACTTTGTTATACTCGATCAGGGTCCTTGTTATACTTGATGAGTGGGGCCTCGGATCAATGGCCTTTTGTTATACCCGATGAGGGCCTGTAATACCCTTTTCGATGAGTGGCTTGTTATACTCGATCAGGGACTGCGTTATACCTCGATCGGGGTTCTTTTGTTATACTCAATCAGGGGCATTTGTTATACTCGATCAAGGGCTTTGATATACCCGGATCAGGGGCCTTCGCTATACTCGATCAGGGGGCTTCTGTTTTACCTGAACAGGGGCCTTTGTTGTATTCGACAGGGGCCTTTGGTTAAAATTTCATCAGGGCCTTTGCTATAATTTCTATCAGGACTTTTGTTATATACCAGATCGTGGGGCTTATATACTCGATCAGGGAATTTGTTATACTCGATTAGTGGACTTTGTTATACCTGATGAGGGGAATTTGTTATGCCTGATCAGTGGACTTGTTATGCCTGATGAGGATAGCAGCGCTATACCCGATCAGGAACTTTGTTATACTCGCGATGAGGGGCTTGTTATACTTGGATCAGGGCCTCGATCAGGGCCTTTGTTATACTCGATGAGGGGATATGTTATAATGACCAGGGGACTTTGTTACTCGCACCAGGACTTTTTTGTTATACTTGGATCATTGGCATCGATCAGGGCCCTTGTTATACCTCGATCAGGAGCTTTCGCATACTGGGATCAGGGGACTTTGTTATACTCTCGACTAGGGCCTTTGTTATGCTCTCGCTGATCAGGGGCCTCCTTTGTTATGCCTGCTGATGAGGGATATGTTATACTCGAGGAGGGGCCTTTGTTTATACTCTGGATCTGGGGCCTTTTGTTCTACCTGGGATCAGGGCCTTTGTTATACTCGATGAGGGGGCATTGTTACCTCACCAGGGGACTTTTGTTATACCGACCAGGCGACTTTGTTATACTTGGATCCGGGGACTTTGTTAAGACTCAATCAGGGAATTTGTTACACTCGCATTCAGGGGACTTTGTTATACTCGACCAGAGACTTTTGTTATACTTGATGAGGGCAGTCGATCAGGAAGCCTGTTATAATTTTGATCAGGCCCATTGTAATACTCTAGCGAGGGGCTTTTGTTATACTCGATCAGGGACCATGTTATACCTCGATTAGGGGCCTTTGTTATACTCTCGATCAGGTCCTTTGTTAGTACTCGATCAGGGCCTTGTTATACTCGATCAGGGGTTTTGCTATACTCGGGAAAGAGGGGCTTGTTATGTTCGGATCAGGGGATATGTTATACCCATCAGAAACTTTTGTTATACCGGCGAGTGGGCTTGCTATACCACCAGGCGATTTTTGTTATACTCGTCCAGGGGACTTTGTTATACCCCATCAGGGACTTTGATATACTCTCGGATCAGTGGACTTTTGTTATAATCGGATCAGCGGATTTTGTTATACTCGTTCAGGGGAATTTGTTATACCCGGATTAGGGTCTTTGTTATACTGATCGGGGGCACGATCAGGGGCTTTGTTATACTCGATCAGGGCCTTTGTAATACCGATGAGGGGTTTTGTTATACTCGATCAGGGGACTATGCGGCGACGGAGCAGGGTCCTTTGTTATACTCGATCAGGGCCTTTGTTATTCTTCGATTATGGGCCTTTGTTAAAATCGGGATCAGGGGCTTTGCTATACTAATCAGGGGGCTTCGTTATAATTTCGATTAGGGCCTTTTGTTGTACCTCGATTAGCTTTTGTTGTACTTCCGATGAGGGACTTTGTTATACTCGATAACAGGCTCCTTGTTATACCTTGATCAGGGACTTTGTTATACTCGATCACGGGGCTTTGTTATACTCGGATCTGGGGAATTTGTTATACCGACTGCGGGACCTTGTTATACTCGATCAGGGGACTTTATTATATTCGATGAGGGGCTTAGAAAATATTCGAAGGGGGGGCTGGAAATACCATGAGGGGGCTTTGAAATACTCGCTGATCAGGGGGGCTTTGTTATACTCGATGAGGGGGATTTGTTATCGACCAGGGGACTTTGATATACTCGATCAGTGGACTTTTGTCATACTCGATTAGGGGACTTTGTTATACCATCAGGGCCTTTGTTATACCTTTATCAGGAGACTCTTGTTGTACTTTATCTAGGACTTGTTATACTTTATCAGGACTTTGTTATACTCTTGGTCAGGGAATTTGTTATACTGATCAGGGGACTTTGTTATACCGATGAAGGGGCTTTGTTATACTCGACCAGGAACTCTTTGTTATACTCGACCAGGGACTCCTTGTTATATTTCTGGATCAGGGTTCTATCAGCGGCCTTTGTTATACTCTGATTAGGGCCTTTGTAATACCTGATGAGCGGCTTTTGTTAATCTCGATTAGGACTATGTTATACCTGATCAGGGGCTTTGTTATAATTTGATCATGGGCCTATGTTATACCTGTTGGATCAGGGCCTTGTTATACTCGATGAGGTAACTTTGTTATACTCGACCCGGGGAGTTTGTTATACCTGACCAGCCTTTGTTATGCCCTCGACCTCAGGCCCTAAGCTATGCTCGATCAGGGATATATTATAATTAACTGTAATCCTTTGTTATAATTGATGAGGGCTTTTATTACTCAATCAGGGGACTATGCGTTATACCGACTAGGGCCTTGTTATACTCGATGAGGTCCTTTTTGTTATACCGATCAGGAGCCTTGTTATACCTCGATCAGGGGCTCTGCTATACTCAATGAGGGGCCTTGTTATGCCCCATCAGGATATGTTATAATTCTATCAGGGACTTTTGTTATACTCGATCAGTGGACTTTGTTATAATCGATCAGCGGACTTTGTTATACTCGATGAAGGAACTTTTGTTTATACTCGATCCGGGGAATTTGTTATAATGGATCAGGGGCTTTTATTATACTTGATGAG
>NW_024732618.1:0-6028 GCF_018991925.1 Homarus americanus
AGCAGCCAAGGTCATCACGTCGACCTGTAGTTACTTAAGGTAGTTCAGTACTTTTACGGGTAGACAGTGCGTATTTTCAAGGTGTCAGTGACTGTAAGTGCCAGACTTAACATAAGAACATAAGAAAATAAGGAGTCTGCAAAAGGCCGATTGGCCTGTGCATGGCAGCTCCTGTCGAGAGTTACTACCACTCTCTATCATCCATGAATCTATCCAGTCTCCTTTTGAAACTTTCCAGCGTTCCAGCACTTACTCCATAGTTGCTAAGCTTGTTCCACTCGTCCACCACCCTATTTGTGAACCAGTTCCTTCCTATCTCCCTCCTAAACCTAAACTAATCCAACTTAAATCCGTTGCTTCGAGTCCTATCCTGCTCGGATATTATAAGAACTTTATCTATATCCCCTTTATTGATTCCTTTCACCCACTTGAATACTTCTATCATATCTCCCCGCACTCTTCGTCTTTCTAGGGAATGCAAGTTTAGTTTCTTTAACCTATCCTGATATGGAAGGTTTCTAAGTCCCGGAATCATTTTCGTCATTCTACGCTGCACCGTCTCTAGTGAATTGATATCCATTCTATAATATGGGCACCAGAACTGAACCGCATAATCGAGGTGCGGCCTGACTAGCGCAAGATATAGTTGCAATAAGACCTCTGCACTCTTATTACTTACACTTCTAGATATAAAACCCAATACTCTGTTTGCCTTATTTCGAACATTAACGCACTGTTTTCTAGGCCGTAGGTCCGGGCTTACAAGTACCCCTAGGTCTCTTTCACAAATCGACTTCTCTAGGTTGATGTTGTTAAGGCTGTATACATTGACAGTATTTGTTCTTCCAATATTAAGTACGCTGCACTTGCTGGTGTTGAATTTCATTTGCCATTTTTCAGACCACCCCTGCAGTTTATTTAGATCCTCCTGTAATGCATTTGCATCCTGCCCTGAATTTATCTGCCGCCCTATTTTGGTGTCATCCGCAAACTTGCTTATGTCACTGCTGATCCCAGTATCTAGATCGTTTATGTAGATTATGAACAAGAGTGGGCCTAGTACTGACCCCTGGAGAACCCCACTGGTTACACGGCTCCACTCAGATTTAACACCATCTACGCTGACCCTCTGCGTTCTATCGGTGAGCCATGATTTTATCCAATTTAAAACTTTCCCTTCGATAACATGAGCCTTAATTTTTCTTAGAAGCCTCTGATGCGGTACTCTGTCAAATGCTTTGCTAAAGTCTAAGTAAATAACATCGTAATTTTCGTCATTATCTACTACCTCGAAGACTTTCCTAAAACTTGTGAATATGTGTGTTCCAGTGGCATGATATCGTCGCACCGACCTGTTTCGGCTGAAGTCTGGTGCTGGCTATCCTCCACCCCAGACGAATCCCTATCATCACGCCGAGCAAGCATAAGAAAGTCAAGCCAGTACTTGAAAGACAGTGTACTCGCTATGAAGTGCCGCGACTATGGTACAGCCTACCGTCCCTACTGCTGTCCAATGTCACATTTTTATGCAACAAGGTGGAGGAGGTCAGTGTCACAGTGAAGTCAGTTGGTGCAGGTATTGTGGTGATTACCGAGGCGTGGCAAACTGTTCCTGAGATCTGTGTCATAGAAAACTATGAGTTATTTCACCACCTTAGAAAAGACAGGAGAGGTGGGGGTGTAGTTCTGTACTGTCGCAGTGACCTCAAACCATCACCCCTAGGTGTTAATGTACCTGAAGATGTAGAAGCCTTGTGGGTTCAGGTCACTCCCACCTCCCACCAGTGCCCAGTATGGGCCAATAGGCCCGCTGCAGTTTCCTCCATTCTTATGTTCTTATGTTCTTATGAACTGTCCTTGCAAGTGTGACGTCATCACCTCACCTGTGGCCCGTAACACAGTCTGGTCTCAGAGTTACAAATGTTCCCACAATGACTACTTCATCGTAACTGAAGATATAAGATTACAGTTCATTAGTTAATTTCAGCTGAAACATTAAAAAATAATATCCAAAAATACGATCACAATTACACCTGAGTCTCTGCCGTAATTAGATACGTTCATGCAACACTATTCAAGGTACAATGTTGAAGAGCAATTTGTATTTTGGTGTTAATGAATGGTTAATCTTATATAGAGGTCAGGTCTCCCACGTGCCCACACTTCAATTTACTCCACCGATTTAATTAAACCCTTGTTAAATCTCTTTTGTTTTGTACACAGATAAATGCCACACTGCTGTGTGAGGTTAACTTGCATTATACTGGTATTTCTTGATCCTCCATCATAACCCCACCACCACCAACCCCACTCAATACCACACCCCACCAACACCAATCCCCTACCAACAACCAACTGCACCAATACCCAACCCCACCACACCACCCCCACCAACACCAACCCCACACACACACCCCCACCACCAACCCCACCACCACCCCACCACACACCCCCACCAATATCACTCCCTACCAACAACACCACCCCCCAACAATACTCAACCCCACCAACGCCAACCCACCAACACCACCCCAACAAAACCCAACCCCACCAATACCAACTCCCAACCAACACCAACCCAACCCACCAACTCCACCCCCACAAACCACCCCCCACCACCAACCCCACACACCACCACCCCACCAATACACTCCCCACCAACACAACCCCACCACACACTCCTCCAACACAACCCCCACCAACACCACACCCACCAATACCCACCCCACCACACCACCCCCACCACACCAATCACCCCACCAATACTCTCCCCACCACACCACCCCACCACCAATCCCCCACCAATATTGCACCCAACCCAATCACACAATTCCCCATCATCACCAACTCTACCAACACCACCCCAACCACGACCCACCAACAAAACCCCGCCACCACCACCAATCATACCAATACCAATTCTACCAATACCACCCCGCCAAAACCAATCCCCAACCAACACCACCCCACCAACCCCACCAACATAACCCCAACCAACACACCCTCCAACACCAACCCCACCAATACCAACAACACCACCCAACCAACACCAACCCCACCAACAACACCCCACCAACACCACACCCCACCAATACCAACTCCCACCAATCTCACCACACACTCCCACCACACCAACTCCCACCAACACCACCCACCAAACCAATCACCAACCAACACGATCCACCAACAAACCCCCACAACCAACCCCCACCAACACCAACCCCACCAACACCACCCCACCAACACACCCCACCACCACACCCCACCAACACCACTGACATCACACCAACCCCCACCACCACTCAACCCCAACACCAACAACCACCTCCCCACCAACAACTCCACCAACACCACCCCACCAACACACACCCCACCAACACCACCCCCACACAACACCCCACCACACAATCCTACCAACACACCCTACCAACACATCCCTCACCAATACCCCATCCCCACCACACCATCCCCACCACACACCCCACCAACACAACACCCCATCAACACCAACCCACCAACACCACCCACCAACACCACCCCACCACCACCAATCCCCACCAACACCAACGACATCAACACCAACCCCACCACACACCCACCAACACCACCCCAACCACATGACCCCACCACCAACAACTCCCCACAACACCAACCACCAACCAACCAACTCCCCACCACCACCCCTCTCACAACCACACACCATCCCCACCAACACCACACCCCACCAACACCCCACCTCCATATCACACCAACCCCACCAAAACAACTCCACCACACACCCCACCAACACCAACCCCACCACCACCCCCAATCAACACCAACCCACACCAACCCCATCCCCACACACCAACCCCAACCAACCCCACCACCAACCCCAACAACCAACCAACCAACCACCAACCCACCAACCCCACCACCAACCCCAACCAACCCCACCAACCCACCACACCCCAACCCCACCACCAACCCCACCAACCAACCCCACCCCCACCACACACCCCAACCAACACCACCCCCCACCACCACCACCCCACCACCACCACAACCCACCACCAACCCCACCACCACCACCCCCACCACAACACCCCACCACACCAACCCCACCACCACCAACCCCACCAACCACAACCCCACCACACCACCCCCACCAACACCAACCAACACCAACCCCACCACCAACCCCACCAATCACCAACCCCACCAACCCCACCACCAACCCCACCAACACCACCCCCACCACCAACCCCACCACCAACCCCAACCAACACTAACCCCCACCAACACCAACTCAACCAACACCAACCCCACCAACACAACCCCACCAACACCAACCCCAACACCCCAACCCCAACCACCAACCCCCACCACCAACACCAACGCCAACTCCACCACCCCAACAACAACCAACCCCACCATCACCAACCCCACCACCACCAACCCCACCAACACACTCCCTCACCACACTAACCCCACCAAACCAACCCCACCCCACCAACCCACCAACCCCAACCAACCCCGCAACCAACCCCAACAACCATCCCCAACCCCACCCACCAACCCCATAATCACACCACAACCCCAACACCACCCACACCACCACACGCCCCAACCAACCCACTTCCAACCACAACCCCACCACACCAACCCCACCTAACACCAACCCACCAACCCACCACCCATCCACCACCAACTCCACCAACACCTCAACCTCACCACCACCAATCCCAACCGCACCAACTCACCCCAACACCTCAACACCCCACCACAACCCCATCACACCACCCCACCACACCAACCCCACCACACCAACCCCACCACCACCAATCCCCACCAACACCAATCCCCACCAATACAACCCCACCACACCAACCCCACCAACACCACCCATACACCACCCCAACAACACCACACCCACCAATACCACCCCACCAATACCACCCCACCAATACCAATTCCTACCAACACCACCTACCAATATGACCTCTACTAACATCAACTCTACCATTACCACCCCTGTTACGGCCACCCTGTCAACACCACGCCTGCCAACATCACCTCTCTACCACTCCCAACCAACACCACCACCCCTACCATTCACCAACCCCACTAATACCACTCTAACAATACCAACCCCTACTGTAGTGATGGGTTGTCAGACCACAGTTACATCTCAGAAACAGTCCAGACTTGACCCGACATTAAGGTGTTTTTTTTTTTTTTTTTTTTTTTGTTATGTGGGGAAAGGAGGAAGGCTGTCAAGGTGTTACATTCAACCAGGCCTCTCACATGTCACACGGCCCCAACAAATATGTAAGACACAAGTCAGAAGGAGCTACCTGCCAATTCTCCCCAATTTATACAATAACCTACAGTACTCTCTGTGACAAGGTCCAGACTGACCTCACATTAGCCAGGTCAAATGTAACCCTCACAGCCCAAGTCAAGGGGCCACAACCAGAGCCTCTCATGTCACACGGCCCCACCAGCGACTATAAGACAGGCAAGCATTCATCAGAAGATCTCCAATGTATACAACAACCTTTAGTCTCAGAAAGTCCAGACCTGACCCTACATTAGCGTGGTCAAATGAAAGGAAACCCTCTCCCCCCCATCAGCTCAACCTGACGGCTCCCTGATATAAAGGGATCGTAACCCCTCTCGAGAGAGGTCTTGTAACCAAGAAGGGCCAGGAGCAACGTCCCAGTCCCGCCGAGAGAAGTCAGACAGAGGGCTGGAGGCAGCGCCTCCGGTCGGGAGCGGGTTGCCTGACACACCGGTGCCCAGCTAAGCAGTCTCCCATAGAGACAACCCAGGACCACCTGCTAGGCCTCCCCAGGTCACGTGAGTTTTGTCAGAGCTTCCATGGATGAGTTACTTACGGGAAGTGTATTCATTTCATGTTCAGTCCGAGAATCAGTAACTTGTGTCCATGTCTGTGTGCATTGATGAGTGTAGTGACAGAGTTCAAATAACACCATGCCACTAAAATCTTTTATATATATATATATATATATATATATATATATAT
>NW_024732619.1:0-11346 GCF_018991925.1 Homarus americanus
ATCGAGTATAACAAAGTCCCATGATCGAGTATAACAAAGTCCCCTCATCGAATCTAACAAAATCCCCTGATCGAGTATAACAAAGTCCCCTGATCGAGTATAACAATGTCCCGTGATCGAGTATAACAAAGGCCCCTAATCGAGTTTAACAAAGGCCCCTCATCGAGTATAACAAAGTCCCTGGTCGAGTATATCAAAGGCCGCTGATCGAATATAACAAAGGTGCCTAAACGAGTATAACAAAGGCCCCTGATCGAGTATAACAAAGTCCCCTGATCGAGCGTAACAAAGTCCCTCTGATCGAGAATAACAAAGTCCCCTGATCGAGTATAACAAAGCCCCCTCATCAAGTATAACAAAGGACCCTGATCGAGTATAACAAAGACCTCTGGTCGAGTATAACAAAGGCCCCTGATCGAGTATAACAAAGGCCTTTGATCGAGTATAACAAAGTCCCTTGATCGAGTATAACAAAGTCCCCTCATCGAATATATAGTAAAGTCCCCTGATCGAGTATAACAAAGTCCCCTAATCGTGTAGAGCAAAGTCCCCTCATCGAGTATAACAAAGGCCCCTCATCGAGTATAACAAAGTTCCCTGATCGACTATAACAAAGGCCCCTGATCGAGTATAACAAAGTCCCCTCATCGAATATAACAAAGTCCCCTGATCGAGTATAACAAAGTCCCTTGATCGAGTAGAACAAAGTCCCCTCATCGAGTATAACAAATGCCCCAAATCGAGTATAACAAAGTCCCATGATCGAGTATAACAAAGTCCCCTGGTCGAGTATAACAAAGGCCCCTGATCGAATATAACAAAGGCGCCTGAACGAGTATAACAAAAGCCCCTGATCGAGTATTTCAAAGTTCCCTGATCGCGTATAACAAAGTCCTCTGATCGAGTATAACAAAGGCCTCTTATCAAGTTTAACAAAGTCCCTTGATCGAGTATAACAAAGTCCCCTGATCGAGTATAACAAAGTCCCCTGATCGAGTTGAACAAAGTCCCCTCATCGAGTATAACAAAGGCCCCTCGTCGAGTATAACAAAGTCCCATGATCGAGAATAACAAAGTCCCCTCATCGAATATAACAAAGTCCCCTCATCGAGTATAACAAAGTCCTTTGATCGAGTATAACAAAGTCCCCTGATTGAGTATAAGAAAGGCCCCTGATCGAGTTTAACAAAAGCCCCTGATCGAGTATAACAAAGTCCCCTGGTCGAGTATAACAAAGGCCCCTCATCGAATATAACAAAGGCGCCTGAACGAGTATAACAAAGACCCTTGATCGAGTATAACAAAGTTCCCTGATCGAGTATAACAAAGCCCCTGGATCGAAAATAATAAACTCCCCCTGATCGAGAATAACAAAGTCCCCTGATCGAGTATAACAAAGTCCCCTGATCGGGTATAATAAAGGCCCCTCATCGAGTATAACAAAGGCCCCTCATCGAGCATAACAAACTCCCATGGTCGAGTATAACAAAGTCCCCTCATCGAATATAACAAAGTCCCCTGATCGAGTTTAACAAAGTCTCCTCATCAAGTTTAACAAAGTCCTCTAATCGAGAATAACAAAGGCCCCTGATCGAGTATAACAAAGGCCCCTGATCGAGTATAACAAAGGCCCCTGATCGAGTATAACATATCCCCTGGATTGGAGCATAACAAAGTCCCTGGTGGAGTATAACAAAGTCCCCTGATCCAGTATAACAAAAGTCCCCTTTATCAAGAATAACAAAGTCCCTGGATCGAGTATAATATATCCCTGATCGAGTATAAAAAGTCTTCTGGTCGAGAATAACAAAGTCCCTGATCGAGTATAACAAAGTCCCTGGTCTAGTATAACAAAGTCCCCTTAAGATCGAGTATAACAGCGTCTTCATCGATATGGAATAAAGTCTCCTGATCGAGTTTAACAAAGTCCTCTAATCAAGAATAACAAAGGCCTTTGATCGAGTTTAACAAAGGCCCCTGTTCGAGTATAACAAAGGCCTCTAAAAGAGTATAACAAAGGCCACTTTTCGAGTACAACAATGTTCCCTGATCGAGTATAACAAAGGCCCCTGATCGAGTATAACAAAGTCCCCTGATCGAGTATAACAGAGTCCCCTGCTCGAGTATAACAGACTGCCCTATTCGAGTGTAACAAAGTCCCCTGATCGAGTATAACAAAGTCCCCTGATCGAGTATAACAAAGGCCTCTGATCGAGTTTAACAAAGGCCCCTCATCGAGTATAACAAAGTACCCTGGTTGAGTATAACAAAGGCCCCTCATCGAGTTTAACAAAGGCCCCTGATCAAGTATAACAAATTCGCCTGATCGAGTATAACAAAGCCCCCTCATCGAGTATAACAAAGTCCCCTGATCGAGTATAACAAAATCCCCCGAACGAGTATAAGAAAGTCCCCTGATCGAGTATAACAAAGTCCCTTGATCGAGTATAACAAAGTCCCCTTATCGAGTAGAATAAAGGCCCCTGATCGAGTATAACAAAGGCCCCTGATCGAGTATAACAAAGTTCCATGATCAAGTATAACAAAGTCCCCTCATCGAATATAACAAAGTCACCCTGATCGAGTATATCAAAGTCCCCTGATCGAGTAGAACGAAGGTCCCTGATCGAATATAACAAAGGCGCCTGAACGAGTATAACAAAGGGCCCTGATCAAGTATTTCAAAGTTCCCTGATCGAGTATAACAAAGTCCCCTGATCGAGTATAACAAAGGCCCTGATCGAGGCTAACAAAGTCCCCTGATCGAGTATATAACAAAGTCCCTCACCGGTATAACAAAGTCCCCTGATCGAGTATAACAAAGTCCCCTGATCGAGTATAATAAAATTCGCTGGTCGGAAAACAGTCCCCTAATCGAGTATAAATAAATGCCCCTGGGCGATCGAGTATAACAAAGTCCCATGATCATATAACAAAGTCCCTCATCGAATATGCGCAATAAAGTCCCCTGATCGAGAGGCAGAATGTCCCTTGATCGAGTAGAACAAAGTCCCCCCATCGAGTATAACAAAGGCCCCTCATCGAGTATAACAAAGTCCCATGATCGAGTATAACAGAATCCCCTCATCGAGTATAACAAAGGCCCCACATCGAGTATAACAAAGTCTCCTCATCGAGTTTAACAAAGTCCTCTAATCGAGAATAACAAAGGCCTTTGATCGAGTTTAACAAAGGCCCCTGTTCGAGTATAACAAAGGCCTCTAAAAGAGTATAACAAAGGCCACTTTTCGAGTACAACAAATTCCCCTGATCGAGTATAACAAAGGCCCCTGATCGAGTATAACAAAGGCTCCTGATCGAGTATAACAGAGTCCCCTGCTCGAGTATAACAGACTGCCCTAATCAAGTGTAACAAAGTCCCCTGATCGAGTATAACAAAGTCCCCTCATCGAATATAACAAAGTCCCCTAATCGAGTGTAACAAAGTCCCCTGATCGAGTATAACAAAAGCCCCTGATCGAGTATAACAAAGTCCCATGATCGAGTATAACAAACTCCCCTGACCGATTATAACAAAGTCTCCTCATCGAGTATAACAAAGTCCCCTGATTGAGTATAACAAAGGCCCCTGACCGAGTTTAACAAAAGCCCCTGATCGAGTATAACAAAGTCCCCTGGTCGAGTATAACAAAAGCCCCTGATCGAATATAACAAAGGCGCCTGAACGAGTATAACAAAAGCTCCCTGATCAAGTATAACAAAGGCCCCTGATCGAGTATAACAAAGACCCTTGGTCGAGTATAACAAAGGCCCCTGATAGAGTATAACAAAGGCCCCTGATCGAGTATAATAAAGTCCCATGATCGAGTATATCAAAGTCCCCTCATCGAATATAACAAAGTCCCCTGATCGAGTATAACAAAGTCCCCTAATCGAGTAGAGCAAAGTCCCCTCATCGAGTATAACAAAGACCCCTCATCGAGTGTAACAAAGTCCCATGATCGAGTATAACAAAGTCCCCTCATCGAATATAACAAAGTCCCCTAATCGAGTATAACAAAGTTCCCTGATCGACGATAACAAAGGCCCCTGATCGAGTATAACAAAGTCCCCTCATCGAATATAACAAAGTCCCCTGATCGAGTATATCAAAGTCCCTTGATCGAGTAGAACAAAGTCCCCTCATCGAGTATAACAAAGGCCCCTCATAGAGGATAACAAAGTCCCATGATCGAGTATAAGAAAGTCCCCTGGTCGAGTATAACAAAGGCCCCTGATCGAATATAACAAAGGCGCCTGAACGAGTATAACAAAGGCCCCTGTTCGAGTATTTCAAAGTTCCCTGATCGCGTATAACAAAGTCCCCTGATCGAGTATAACAAAGGCTTCTGATCGAGTTTAACAAAGTCCCCTGATCGAGTATAACAAAGTCCCCTCACCGAGTATAACAAAGTCCCCTGATCGAGTATAACAAACTCCCCTTGTCGGGGATTACAAAGTCCCCTGATCGAGTATAACAAAGACCCCTGATCGAGTATAACAAAGTCCCATGATCGAGTATAACAAAGTCCCCTCATCGAATATAACAAGGTTCCCTGATCGAGTATAACAAAGTCCCCTGATCGAGTAGAACAAAGTCCCCTCATCGAGTATAACAAAGGCCCTTCATCGAGTATAACAAAGTCCCATGATCGAGTATAACAGAATCCCCTCATCGAGTATAACAAAGGCCCCTCATCGAGTATAACAAAGTCCCATGATCGAGTATAACAAAGTCCCCGAATCTATCGAAGTCTAACAAAGTCCCCTGATCGAGTATAACAATGTCCCCCCTCATCGAGTATAACAAAGGCCCCTAATCGACTTTAACAAAGGCCCCTCATCGAGTATAACAAAGTCCCCTGGTCGAGTATATCAAAGGCCCCTGATCGAATATAACAAAGGTGCCTGAACGAGTATAACAAAGGCCCCTGATCGAGTATAACAAAGTTCCCTGATTGAGTATAACAAAGTCCCCTGATCGAGTATAACAAAGTCCATCTGATCGAGAATAACAAAGTCCCCTGATCGAGTATAACAAAGCCCCCTGATCAAGTATAACAAAGGCCCCTGATCGAGTATAACAAAGACCCCAGGTCGAGTATAACAAAGGCCCCTGACCGAGTATAACAAAGGCCCCTGATCGAGTATAACAAAGTCCCATGATCGAGTATAACAAAGTCCTCTCATCGAATATAACAAAGTCCCTGATCGAGTATAGCAAAGTCCCCTAATCGTGTAGAGCAAAGTCCCCTCATCGAGTATAACAAAGGCCCCTCATCGAGTATAACAAAGTTCCCTGATCGACTATAACAAAGGCCCCTGATCGAGTATAACAAAGTCCCCTCATCGAATATAACAAAGTCCCCTGATCGAGTATAACAAAGTCCCTTGATCGAGTAGAACAAAGTCCCCTCATCGAGTATAACAAATGCCCCAAATCGAGTATAACAAAGTCCCATGATCGAGTATAACAAAGTCCCCTGGTCGAGTATAACAAAGGCCCCTCATAGAGGATAACAAAGTCCCATGATCGAGTATAAGAAAGTCTCCTGGTCGAGTATAACAAAGGCCCCTGAACGAATATAACAAAGGCGCCTGAACGAGTATAACAAAGGCCCCTGATCGAGTATTTCAAAGTTCCCTGATCGCGTATAACAAAGTCCCCTGATCGAGTATAACAGCGCCTCTTTACTATTTAACAAGTCCTTGATCGAGTATGCAATAAAGGCCCTGATCGAGTTTAACAAAGGCCCCTGATCGAGTATAAAAAAGTCCCTGGTCCCCTGATCGAGTATAACAAAGTCCCCTGATCGAGTATAACAAATTCGCCTGATCGAGTATAACAAAGCCCCCTCATCGAGTATAACAAAGTCCCCTGATCGAGTATAACAAAGTCCCCTGACGAGTAGAACAAAGTCCCCTCATCGAGTATAACAAAGGCCCCTCATCGAGTGTAACAAAGTCCCATGATCGAGTATAACAAAGTCCCCTCATCGAATATAACAAAGTCCCCAGATCGAGTATAACAAAGTTCCCTGATCGAGTATAACAAAGGCCCCTGATCGAGTATAATAAAAACCCCTGATCGAGTATAACAAAGTCACCCTGATCGAGTATAACAAAGTCCCCTGATCGAGTAGAACAAAGTCCCCTCATCGAGTATAACAAAGGTCCCTGATCGAATATAACAAAGGCGCCTGAACGAGTATAACAAAGGGCCCTGATCGAGTATTTCAATGTTCCCTGATCGAGTATAACAAAGTCCCCTGATCAAGTATAACAAAGGCCTCTGATCGAGGTTAACAAAGTCCCCTGATCGAGTATAACAAAGTCCCCTCACCGAGTATAACAAAGTCCCCTGATCGAGTATAACAAATTCGCCTGATCGAGTAGAACAAAGCCCCCTCATCGAGTATAACAAAGGTCCCTGATCGAATATAACAACGGCGCCTGAACGAGTATAACAAAGGGCCCTCATCGAGTATTTCAAAGTTCCCTGATCGAGTATAACAAAGTCCCCTGATCGAGTATAACAAAAGCCTCTGATCGAGGTTAACAAAGTCCCCTGGTCGAGTATAACAAAGTCCCCTGATCGACTATAACAAAGTCCCCTGATCGAGTATAACAAATTCGCCTGATCGAGCATAACAAAGCCCCCTCATCGAGTATAACAAAGTCCCCTGATCGAGTATAACAAAATCCCCTAATCGAGTATAAGAAAGTCCCCTGTTCGAGTATAACAAAGTCCTCTGATCGAGTATAACAAAGTCCCCTGATCAGGTATAACAAAGTTTCCTGATCGAGTATAACAAAGGCCCCTGATCGAGTATAGCAGGCCCCTGATCGAGGTATAACAAAGTCCATGATCCGAGGTATTACAAAAGTCCCTCATCAGATATAACAAAGTCCCTGATCGAGAGCGCATAACAAAGTCCCTGATCGAGTAGAACAAAGTCCCCTCATCGAGTATAACAAAGGCCCCTCATCGAGTGTAACAAAGTCCCATGATCGAGTATAACAAAGTCCCCTCATCGAATATAACAAACTCCCCTGATCGAGTATAACAAAATTCCCTGATCGAGTATAACAAAGGCCTCTGATCGAGTATGACAAAGGCCCCTGATCGAGTATAACAAAGTTCCATGATCGAGTATAACAAAGTCCCCTCATCGAATATAACAAAGTCACCCTGATCGAGTATAACAAAGTCCCCTCATCGAGTAGAACAAAGTCCCCTCATCGAGTATAACAAAGGCCCCTCATCGAGTATAACAAAGTCTCATGATCGAGTATAACAAAGTCCCCTGGTTCAGTATAACAAAGGCCCCTCATCGAATATAACAAAGGCGCCTGAACGAGTATAACAAAGGGCCCTGATCGAGTATTTCAAAGTTCCCTGATCGAGTATAACAAAGTCCCCTGATCGAGTATAACAAAGGCCTCTGCTCGAGGTTAACAATGTCCCCTCATCGAGTATAACAAAGTCCCCTCACCGAGTATAACAAAGTCCCCTCACCGAGTATAACAAAGTCCCCTGATCGAGTATAACAAAGTCCCCTGATCGAGTATAACAAACTCCCCTGGTCGAGTATAACAATGTCCCCTCATCGAGTATAACAAAGGCCCCTAATCGACTTTAACAAAGGCCCCTCATCGAGTATAACAAAGTCCCCTGGTCGAGTATATCAAAGGCCCCTGATCGAATATAACAAAGGTGCCTGAACGAGTATAACAAAGGCCCCTGATCGAGTATAACAAAGTTCCCTGATTGAGTATAACAAAGTCCCCTGATCGAGTATAACAAAGTCCATCTGATCGAGAATAACAAAGTCCCCTGATCGAGTATAACAAAGCCCCCTGATCAAGTATAACAAAAGGCCCTGATCGAGGTATAACAAAGTCCATGATCAGGTATAACAAAGTCCCTCATCGAATATAACAAAGTCCTGATCGGTATAACAAAGTCCCTAATCGTGTAGAGGCAAAGTCCCCTCTCATCGAGGTATAACAAAGGCCCCTCATCAGGTATAACAAAGTTCCTAGTCGGCTATAACCGAGGCCCTGATCATATAACAAAGTCCCTCATGAATATAACAAAAGTCCCTGATCGAGGTATAAAGTCCTGATCCAGTAGAACAAAGTCCCATCTCGAGGTGTAACAAGTCCCATGATCGAGTATAAACAAAAAAGTCCCCTCATCGAATATAACAAATTCCCTTGATCAGGTATAACAAAATTCCCTGATCGAGAGTAAAACAAAGGCCCCTAATCGAGTATAACAAAGGCCCCTGATCGAGTATAACAAAGTCCATGATCGAGTATAACAAAGTCCCTCATCAGATATAACAAAGTCCCCTGATCGAGTATAACAAAGTCCCCTGATCGAAAATAACAAAGTCCCCTGATTGAGTATAACAAAGGCCCCTGACCGAGTTTAACAAAAGCCCCTGATCGAGTATAACAAAGTCCCCTGGTCGAGTATAACAAAGGCCCCAGATCGAATATAACAAAGGCGCCTGAACGAGTATAACAAAAGTCCCTGATCAAGTATAACAAAGGCCCCTGATCGAGTATAACAAAGACTCCTGATCGAGTATAACAAAGTCCCTTGATCGAGTAGAACAAAGTCCCCTCATCGAGTATAACAAAGGCCCCTCATCGAGTATAACAAAGTCCCATGATTGAGTATAACAAAGTCCCCTGGTCGAGTATAACAAAGGCCCCTGATCGAATATAACAAAGGCGCCTGAACGAGTATAACAAAGGCCCCTGATCGAGTATTTCAAAGTTCCCTGATCGCGTATAACAAATTCCCCATATCGAGTATAACAAAGTCCCCTCACCGAGTATCACAAAGTCCTCTGATCGAGTATAACAAAGTCCCCTGATCGAGTATAACAAACTCCCCTGGTCGAGGATAACAAAGTCCCCTGATCGAGTATAACAAAGGCCTCTGATCGAGTAAAACAAAGTCCCATGATCGACTATAACAAAGTCCCCTCATCGAATATAACAAGGTCCCCTGATCGAGTATAACAAAGTCCCCTGATCGAGTAGAACAAAGTCCCCTCATCGCGTATAACAAAGGCCCCTCATCGAGTATAACAAAGTCCCATGATTGAGTATAACAGAATCCCCTCATCGAGTAAAACAAAGGCCCCTCATCGAGTATAACAAAGTCCCATGATCGAGTATAACAAAGTCCCCTCATCGAATCTAACAAAGTCCCCTGATCGAGTATAACAAAGTCCCCTGATCGAGTATAACAATGTCCCCTGATCGAGTATAACAAAGGCCCCTAATCGAGTTTAACAAAGGCCCCTCATCGAGTATAACAAAGTCCCCTGGTCGAGTATATCAAAGGCCCCTGATCGAATATAACAAAGGTGCCTGAACGAGTATAACAAAGGCCCCTAATCGAGTATAACAAAGTTCCCTGATCGAGTACAACAAAGTCCCCTGATCGAGTATAACAAAGTCCCATGATCGAATATAACAAAGTCCCCTGATCGAGTATAACAAAGCCCCCTGATCAAGTATAACAAAGTCCCCTGATCGAGTATAACAAAAGGCCCTGATCAGGTATAACAAAGGCCCCTCATCGAGTGTAACAAAGTCCCATGATCGAGTATAACAAAGTCCCCTCATCGAATATAACAAAGTCCCCTGATCGAGTATAACAAAATTCCCTGATCGAGTATAACAAATGCCTCTCATCGAGTATAACAAAGGCCACTGATCGAGTACAACAAAGGCCTCTAAAAGAGTATAACAAAGGCCACTTTTCGAGTACAACAAAGTCCCCTGATCGAGTATAACAAAGGCCCCTGATCGAGTAGAACAAAGTCCTCTGATCGAGTATAACAGAGTCCCCTGCTCGAGTATAACAGACTGCCCTAATCGAGTGTAACAAAGTCCCCTGATCGAGTATAACAAAGTCCCCTGATCGAGTATAACAAAGGCCTCTGATCGAGTTTAACAAAGGCCCCTCATCGAGTATAATAAAGTGCCCTGGTTGAGTATAACAAAGGCCCCTGATCGAGTTTAACAAAGGCCCCTGATCAAGTATAACAAATTCGCCTGATCGAGTATAACAAACCCCCCTCATCGAGTATAACAAAGTCCCCTGATCGAGTATAACAAAATCCCGCGAACGAGTATAAGAAAGTCCCCTGATCGAGTATAACAAAGTCCCCTTATCGAGTAGAACAAAGTCCCCTCATCGAGTATAACAAAGGCCCCTCATCGAGTGTAACAAAGTCCCATGATCGAGGTATAACAAAGTCCCTCATGGAATATAACAAAAGTCGCCTGATCGAGAGTATAACAAAAGTTCCCTGATCGAGTATAACAAAGGCCCCTGCTCAGTATAACAAGGCCCCTGATCGAGTATAACAAAGTTCCATGATCGAGTATAACAAAGTCCCCTCATCGAATATAACAAAGTCACCTTGATCGAGTATAACAAAGTCCCCTGATCGAGTAGAACAAAATCCTCTCATCGAGTATAACAAAGGTCCCTGATGGAATATAACAAAGGCGCCTGAACGAGTATAACAAAGGGCCCTGATCGAGTATTTCAAAGTTCCCTAATCGAGTATAACAAAGTCCCCTGATCGAGTATAACAAAGGCCTCTGATCGAGGTTAACAAAGTCCCCTGATCGAGTATAACAAAGTCCCCTCACCGAGTATAACAAAGTCCCCTGATCGAGTATAACAAAGTCCCCTGATCGAGTATAACAAACTCCGCTGGTCGGAAAACAAAGTCCCCTAATCGAGTATAACAAATGCCCCATGATCGAGTATAACAAAGTCCCATGATCGAGTATAACAAAGTCCCCTCATCGAATATAACAAAGTCCCCTGATCGAGTATAAGAATGTCCCTGATCGAGTAGAACAAAGTCCCCTCATCGAGTATAACAAAGGCCCCTCATCGAGTATAACAAAGTCCCATGATCGAGTATAACAGAATCCACTCATCGAGTATAACAAAGGCCCCTCATCGAGTATAACAAAGTCTCCTCATCGAGTTTAACAAAGTCCTCTAATCGAGAATAACAAAGGCCTCTAAAAGAGTATAACAAAGGCCACTTTTCGAGTACAACAAAGTCCCCTGATCGAGTATAACAAAGGCCCCTGATCGAGTATAACAAAGTCTCCTGATCGAGTATAACAGAGTCCCCTGCTCGAGTATAACAGACTTCCCTAATCAAGTGTAACAAAGTCCCCTGATCGAGTATAACAAAGTCCCCTCATCGAATATAACAGAGTCCCCTCATCGAATATAACAAAGTCCCCTGATCGAGTATAACAAAGTCCCCTGATCGAGTATAACAAAGT
>NW_024732620.1:0-12372 GCF_018991925.1 Homarus americanus
GAGTGGAGCCGTCTTTAGGTCCTCCTTGGAAACCAGCACGTCCTTGAATTGCAGTAGGAAGAACTCCCTGGCTGCAGAAGGTGACGTATTGGGTGGGAGGGGCAGCTCCTTGCACCTGTTGACATGTTTTATTTCCAGAATTGGCTTAGGGAAGTCTGGAGATATTATGGCCAACTCTTGACAGTGGCCATAAGACAGTAGTGGCATCTGAATACCTTTGTGGACCTGAATCCTGGCAGAACATGACTGCTTACCTAGGGTGAGGGTAGCCTGAAATGTACCCAGAGCAGGTGCCATTGTAGAACCGTCTGCGGTGAGCGTTGTAGAAGTTGACGGTGGTTGCAAGCTGCTCCTAGGGATCCCCAGAATGTCGAGGTGTCTTATGCCGATGACTGTGACGTCCGCACCTGTGTCAGGAAGCATCTGGATACGGGAAGTAAGTGTCGTATGATGGTGGTGAACACACAGATGGGCTGAGGTGTCTTGCTGATGGTGATAAAGATCCTATCAAGACAAACAGATCTTGTTCTTCGCCGCCTGAGACTTGCAAGTAGTATTATTCTTCTTCTGTGACTGACAGCATTTGTCATAGTGTCCAATGCGGCTACAGGAGCGGCACTGAACGTTGTTGGCAGGGCACTTCAGTGTCCTAGCCCAATGACCGCGACGGCCACAGTTATTGCAGGTGCTGTCAGCGGCAGGGCATTCAAAACCATGCCGACGAGCACAATACTGGCAGGAATGACCTGGCGTCGAAGTCTGAAGTGATGCTGAAGATTGATGCGAAGCTGAAGTCGGATGTGAAGCTGAAGTCGGATGTGAAGCTGAAGTCGGATGTGAAGCTGAAGTCGGATGTGAAGCTGAAGTCAGATGTGAAGCTGAAGTCCGGTCACGTCCTTTCTTCTTCTTATATGCGGAGATGGCATACAGCTGGTTAGATGGAGCACGAATGGCAGAAGTCGCACTTTTGGTGGCTTCGTAAGAGCGGCAGGTGGTGACAACATCCTGCAGAGAAGAGGCAGTGTCGAGGGAGATAAGCTTCTGAATTAGCTCTTCGTCCCGCACGCCCATGAGGATAATCATCTTCAGCTGTGTTTCCTCACAAGTAGACGAGTTCCCAGGACAAACGTCAACCTCCTCAGCGATGCGTCGGAGTCGTACGTAAAAATCGGCAAATGACTCACCCTCCAGCTGCTTACAGCGGAGAAGTTCTCTCCTACGGAGAGCTTCGTTGCGGAGACCCTTGATATGCGTCTGTAAAGCATCCAAAACGTCCTTCACAGTCTTGTATGTGTCGTGGGGAATTTGCAGGGTGTGCTCCAGGATACGTTGAGTCTCTAGGGTGAGACACATCCTCATCTGGATCAGCTGTTTCTCCCTAGGCAACCTTGATGAATCGACCATCATCGAATAATCGTCCCACCTCCGACGCCATTCACGGAATACCTGGAACGAGGCATCAGCTTGGAGTGGCGGTGGACTCTGAGCGAGTGCTTTCTGTGGGGGGGGGGCAAAGAAGTTGGAGAGGACCCTGCAGGCGCGCCTGTGGACGAAGAGGCAGGTGTAGTAGCTGCTTGAAGGGTAACAGGTGCCAACAACTCGATAATGGCACTGAATCTGGCATTTTCTTGTTGACGCCTGTGATCCTCTTCACGTCTTCGTTCATCGTCTTCCTGTCGCCTCCTGATGTCGTCTTGTCGTCGGTTTTCTTCCAAAAACTGAATTAAATGAAGGAAGTCGACACCTGTGGCAGGTTGCGGACGTGTGTAGTGGGGGCTAAGGGTGGGTGGGGCCGCTTGATCCACTTTCCGCTCCACTTGGAGTCCACTTACTGCACCGACATCAGTCTGAAGTTGGTCTTGTTGGGTATCTGAAGAAAACCCAATAAATTCCTGATCTTCCATATGGCCTGGTTTATTTCTCTCACAATTACTGTAATTAATAAGTGAGCAGAAAAGCAATTGTCTTTAAACAGAAGATATCTGCGAGCGTCTGTGAGTGTGTGTGTGTGTGTGTGTGTGCGTTCGTTCGTGCGTGTACTCGGGTCGGGCTGGCTCGGGAGCGCGCTGGCGGCTACAGCAACTCCCCTTGCGGCTCAGATGCCCAGTGCCGGTCGGAACACGAACGAAGGCGGATGTCAAAACTTGAGCTCTCCCATAGGTCTTAAATAGGCTTCCCTCTTTTGTAAAATGTGCAGGAACACCGGGAAACACTTTAAAGACACTAAAGGGCACACACAACACTGAAAAAGCACTTCACAACACTGCACTGTAAATCCAGGAATATCTTGAGAGGTAGCGCCGATCCACTCGACTGGAGGAGTTGACAAGATGGCGGCTCCGAGAGAGATTCTGTGTCCACTCCAATTCTGAATAATGTGATGTCCCAGCTAAACACTGCGCCATGTGGGAGACTCAGATGATGCTTCCAATCAGGGGTAAAGGAAACACACTGGTGTCAAGTTCGTAAGTTCTATTTCTGGGACAAACACAAAAGGAGTTAAGACAGGGTAAACAGCGTCCTGTCTTGGAATCTCTCTGGGTATCTCTCTCTGCGCATGCGCGTACAGCGCGCATGTGCCTAAAACATGAACTAACATTGAGTGACAAAAGGGGGTATGATTATAACATATAATACAGAGACCTGAATCAATAATGGTAAATAGTACAGTTACATATTACAGCATATTCGTCTCATATATCTACAAGTGTGACCACCACAACTTAGCAACCATTGATCGGACCACTACACCCAGAGTCCAGCTGTCAGTGTGACCACCACAACTTAGAAACCATTGAATCTGACCACTACACCCAGAGCACAGCCAGACAGTGTGCATTACACTACAACTTAGAAAGGTAACCAATGAATCTGACCTTCACAACACCCACAGTTCAGCTCTCAGTGTTACCAAATTCACAACTTAGCAAACCATTGAAACCGACTATCACACACACACAGTCCAGTTGTCAGTGTGACCACCACAACTTAGCAGCCATTGAATGGACCACTAAACCCAGAGATCAGCTGTCAATGACCACCACAACTTAGCAAACTATTGAATGACCACTACACCCAGAGTCCATCTGTCAGTGTGACCACTACAACTTAGCAACCATTGAATCTGACCACTTACACCCAGAGTCCATCTGTCAGTGTGACCACCACAACTTAGCAACCATTGAATCTGACCACAACATCGAGTCCAGCTGTCAGTGTGACCACCACAACTTAGCATCCATTGAATCTGACCACTACACCCAGAGTCCAGCTGTCAGTGTGACCACCAAAACTTAGCAACCATTGAATCTGACCACAACTCCCAGAGTCCAGCTGTCAGTGTGACCACCACAACTTAGCAACTATTGAACCTGACCACTACACCCAAATTCCAGCTGTCAGTGTGACCACCACATCTTAGCAACCAATGAATCTGACCACTACACCCAGAGTCCAGCTGTCGGTGTGACCACCACAACTTAGCAACCATTGAATCTGACCACTACACCCAGAGTCCAGCTGTCAGTGTGACCACCACAACTTAGCATCGATTGAATCTGACCACTACACCCAGAGTCCAGCTGTCAGTGTGACCACCACAACTTAGCAACCATTGAATCTGACCACTACACCCAGAGTCCAGCCGTCAGTGTGACCACCACAATTTAGCAACCATTGAATCTGACCACAACACCCAGAGTCCAGCTGTCAGTGTGACCACCACAACTTAGCATCCATTGAATCTGACCACAACACCCAGAGTACAGCTGTTAGTGTGACCTCCACAACTTAGCAACTATTGAATCTGACCACAACACCCAGAGTTCAGCTGTCAGTGTCACCACCACAACTAAGCAACCATTGAATCTGACCACTACACCCAGAGTCCAGCTGTCAGTGTGACCACCACAACTTAGCAACCATTGAAACTGACCTCAACACCCAGAGTCCAGCTGTCAGTGTGACCACCACAACTTAGCAACCATTGATCTGACCACTACACCCAGAGTCCAGCTGTCAGTGTGACCACCACAACTTAGCAACCATTGCATCTGACCACTACACCCAGGATGAACTCCCCATCGCTCCATGCAGTCCCGGAAGTCGTTGCTGGTGAACTGGGGCCCGCCGTCAGTCCTCAGGCGGAGAGGGACACCAACTTCCCGGAAGTAGCGACAGAACATACTTACTGTATGAGAGGCAGTAGTATTGCCTCCGCAGGGAGCGACAACAGGCCACCCTGAGAGCCGGTCGGCATTGACGAGAAAGGACATTCCCGCCACAACGAAGAAATCCGCAGAGACGGACTCAAAGGGCCTCGTAGGGTTGTCGTTGTTCATGAGGGGTTCCTGCTGCTGACTGCTGAGTGGAGCCGTCTTGAGGTCTTCCTTGGAACCCAGTACGTCCTTGAATTGCAGTAGGAAGAACTCCCTGGCTGCAGAAGGTGACGTATTGGGTGAGAGGGGCAGCTCCTTGCACCTGTTGACATGTTTAATTTCCAGAATTGGCTTGGGGAAGTCTGGAGATATTATGGCCAACTCTTGACAGTGGCCATAACACAGTAGTGGCATCTGAACACCTTTGTGGACCTGAATCCTGGCAGAACATGACTGCTTACCTAGGGTGAGGGTAGCCTGAAATGTACCCAGAGCAGGTGCCATTGTAGAACCGTCTGCGGTGAGCGTTGTAGAAGTTGACGGTGGCTGCAAACTGCTCCTAGGGATCCCCAGAATGTCGAGGTGTCTTGTGCCGATGACTGTGACGTCCGCACCTGTGTCAGGAAGCATCTGGATACGGGAAGTAATGTCGCCGTATGACAGGTGAACACAGATGGGCTGAGGTGTCTTGCTGACAGGAGAAGATCCCACGCGACAACAGATCTTGTTCTTCGCCGCCTGAGACTTGCAAGTAGTGTCATTTTTATTCCGTGACTGACAGCATTTGTCATAATGTCCAATGCGGCTACAGGAGCGGCACTGAACGTTGTTGGCAGGGCACTTCAGTGTCCTAGCCCAATGACCACGACGGCTACAGTTATTGCAGGTGCTGTCAGCGGCAGGGCATTCAGAACCATGCCGACGAGCACAATACTGGCAGGAATGACCTGGCGTCGAAGTCTGAAGTGATGCTGAAGAGTGATGCGAAGCTGAAGTCGGATGTGAAGCTGAAGTCGGATGTGAGGCTGAAGTCCCGTCACGTCCTTTGTTCTTCTTATATGCGGAGATGGCACACAGCTGGTTAGATGGAGCACGAATGGCAGAAGTCGCACTTCTGGTGGCTTCGTAAGAGCGGCAGGTGGTGACAACATCCTGTAGAGAGGAGGCAGTGTCGAGGGAGATAAGCTTCTGAATAAGCTCTTCGTCCCGCACGCCCATGAGGATAATCATCTTCAGCTGTGTTTCCTCACAAGTCGACGAGTTCCCAGGACAAACGTCAACCTCCTCAGCGATGCGTCTGAGTCGTACGTAAAAATCTGCAAATGACTCACCCTCCAGCTGCTTACAACTGAGAAGCTCTCTCCTACGCAGAGCTTCGTTGCGGAGACCCTTGATATGCGTCTGTAAAGCATCCAAGACGTCCTTCACAGTCTTGTCTGTGTCGTGGGGAATTTGCAGGGTGTGCTCCAGGATACGTTGCATCTCTAGGGTGAGACACATTCTCATCTGGATCAGCTGTTTCTCCCTAGGCAACCTCGATAAATCGACCATCATCGAATAATCGTCCCACCTCCGACGCCATTCACGGAATACCTGGAACGAGGCATCACCTTGGAGTGGCGGTGGACTCTGAGCGAGTGCTTTCTGTGGGGGGGGCAAAGAAGTTGGAGGGGACCCTGCAGGCGCGCCTGTGGACGAAGAGGCAGGTGTAGTAGCTGCTTGAAGGGTAACAGGTGCCAACAACTCGATAATGGCACTGAATCTGGCATTTTCTTGTTGACGTCTGTGATTCTCTTCACGCCTTCGTTCATCGTCTTCCTGTCGCCTCCTGATGTCGTCTTGTCGACGGTTTTCTTCCAAAAACTGAATTAAATGAAGGAAGTCGACACCTGTGGCAGATTGCGGACGTGTGTAGTGGGGGCTAAGGGTGGGTGGGGCCGCTTGATCCACTTGGAGTCCACTTACTGCACCGACATCAGTCTGAAGTTGGTCTTGTTGGGTATCTGAAGAAAACCCAATAAATTCCTGATCTTCCATATGGCCTGGTTTATTTCTCTCACAATTACTGAAATTAATAAGTGAGCAGAAAAGCAATCGTCTTTAAATGGAAGATATCTGCGAGCGTCTGTGAGTGTGTGTGTGTGCGTTCGTTCGTGCGTGTACTCGGAGCAGGCTGGCCAGAGAACGGGTGGCTGGCGGTTACAGCAACTCCTCTCGCTCCCTCACGCCAGTGCCAGCCGAGTCATGAGCGGGGGAGGATGTCAAAACTTGAGCTCTCCCATAGGTCTTAAATAGGCTTCCCCTCTTTTGTAAAAAGTGCAGGAACACAGGGAAACACTTTAAAGACACTAAAGGGCACACACAACACTGAAAAAGCACTTCACAACACTGCACTGTAAATCCAGGAATATCGTGTGGAGGTAAGCCCGAGATCGGCTCGACAGGAGGAGTTGACAAGATGGCGGCTCCGAGAGAGATTCTGTGTCCACTCCAATTCTGAATAATGTGATGTCCCAGCTAAACACTGCGCCATGTGGGAGACTCAGATGATGCTTCCAATCAGGGGTAAAGGAAACACACTGGTGTCAAGTTCGTAAGTTCTATTTCTGGGACAAACACACAAAAGGAGTTAAGACAGGGTAAACAGCGTCCTGTCTTGGAATCTCTCTGGGTATCTCTCTCTGCGCATGCGCGTACAGCGCGCATGTGCCTAAAACATGAACTAACATTGAGTGACAAAAGGGGGTATGATTATAACATATAATACAGAGACCTGAATCAATAATGGTAAATAGTACAGTTACATATTACAGCATATTCGTCTCATATATCTACAAGTGTGACCACCACAACTTAGCAACCATTGATCGGACCACTACACCCAGAGTCCAGCTGTCAGTGTGACCACCACAACTTAGCAACCATTGAATCTGACCACAACACCCAGAGCACAGCTGACAGTGTGACCACCACAACTTAGCAACCAATGAATCTGACCACAACACCCACAGTTCAGCTCTCAGTGTTACCACCACAACTTAGCAACCATTGAAACTGACTACTACACACACAGTCCAGCTGTCAATGTGACCACCACAACTTAGCAACCATTGAATGTGACCACTACACCCAGAGTCCATCTGTCAGTGTGACCACCACAACTTAGCAACCATTGAATCTGACCACTACACCCAGAGTCCATCTGTCAGTGTGACCACCACAACTTAGCAACCATTGATCTGACCACTACACCCAGAGCTAGCTGTCAGCCCAGAGTCCTGAGCCACCACAACTGTAGAAGACCACTGTCAGTGTGACCACCACAACTAAGCAACCATTGAATCTGACCACTACACCCAGAGTCCAGCTGTCAGTGTGACCACCACAACTTAGCATCCAGACCACTACACCCAGAGTCCAGCTGTCAGTGTGACCACCACAACTTAGCAACCATTGAATCTGACCACAACACCCAGAGTCCAGCTGTCAGTGTGACCACCACAACTTAGCAACCATTGAATCTGACCACAACACCCAGAGTCAGCTGTCAGTGTGACCACCACAACTTATCAACCAATAAATCTGACCACAACACCCAGAGTCCAGCTGTCAGTGTGATCACCACAACTTAGCAACCATTGAGTCTGATCACTACACCCAGAGTCCAGCTGTCAGTGTGACTACCACACAACTTCTAGCAACTGTGATTGAACTCTGACCACTACACCCAGAGTCCAGCTGTCACTTGAATCTGACCACCACAACTTAGCATCCATTGAATCTGACCACAACACCCAGAGTACAGCTGTTAGTGTGACCTCCACAACTTAGCAACTATTGAATCTGACCACAACACCCAGAGTTCAGCTGTCAGTGTCACCACCACAACTAAGCAACCATTGAATCTGACCACTACACCCAGAGTCCAGCTGTCAGTGTGACCACCACAACTTAGCAACCATTGAAACTGACCTCAACACCCAGAGTCCAGCTGTCAGTGTGACCACCACAACTTAGCAACCATTGATCTGACCACTACACCCAGAGTCCAGCTGTCAGTGTGACCACCACAACTTAGCAACCATTGCATCTGACCACTACACCCAGGATGAACTCCCCATCGCTCCATGCAGTCCCGGAAGTCGTTGCTGGTGAACTGGGGCCCGCCGTCAGTCCTCAGGCGGAGAGGGACACCAACTTCCCGGAAGTAGCGACAGAACATACTTACTGTATGAGAGGCAGTAGTATTGCCTCCGCAGGGAGCGACAACAGGCCACCCTGAGAGCCGGTCGGCATTGACGAGAAAGGACATTCCCGCCACAACGAAGAAATCCGCAGAGACGGACTCAAAGGGCCTCGTAGGGTTGTCGTTGTTCATGAGGGGTTCCTGCTGCTGACTGCTGAGTGGAGCCGTCTTGAGGTCTTCCTTGGAACCCAGTACGTCCTTGAATTGCAGTAGGAAGAACTCCCTGGCTGCAGAAGGTGACGTATTGGGTGAGAGTGGCAGCTCCTTGCACCTGTTGACATGTTTAATTTCCAGAATTGGCTTGGGGAAGTCTGGAGATATTATGGCCAACTCTTGACAGTGGCCATAACACAGTAGTGGCATCTGAACACCTTTGTGGACCTGAATCCTGGCAGAACATGACTGCTTACCTAGGGTGAGGGTAGCCTGAAATGTACCCAGAGCAGGTGCCATTGTAGAACCGTCTGCGGTGAGCGTTGTAGAAGTTGACGGTGGCTGCAAACTGCTCCTACGGATCCCCAGAATGTCGAGGTGTCTTGTGCCGATGACTGTGACGTCCGCACCTGTGTCAGGAAGCATCTGGATACGGGAAGTAATGTCGCCGTATGACAGGTGAACACAGATGGGCTGAGGTGTCTTGCTGACAGGAGAAGATCCCACGCGACAACAGATCTTGTTCTTCGCCGCCTGAGACTTGCAAGTAGTGTCATTTTTATTCCGTGACTGACAGCATTTGTCATAATGTCCAATGCGGCTACAGGAGCGGCACTGAACGTTGTTGGCAGGGCACTTCAGTGTCCTAGCCCAATGACCACGACGGCTACAGTTATTGCAGGTGCTGTCAGCGGCAGGGCATTCAGAACCATGCCGACGAGCACAATACTGGCAGGAATGACCTGGCGTCGAAGTCTGAAGTGATGCTGAAGAGTGATGCGAAGCTGAAGTCGGATGTGAAGCTGAAGTCGGATGTGAGGCTGAAGTCCCGTCACGTCCTTTGTTCTTCTTATATGCGGAGATGGCACACAGCTGGTTAGATGGAGCACGAATGGCAGAAGTCGCACTTCTGGTGGCTTCGTAAGAGCGGCAGGTGGTGACAACATCCTGTAGAGAAGAGGCAGTGTCGAGGGAGATAAGCTTCTGAATAAGCTCTTCGTCCCGCACGCCCATGAGGATAATCATCTTCAGCTGTGTTTCCTCACAAGTCGACGAGTTCCCAGGACAAACGTCAACCTCCTCAGCGATGCTTCCGAGTCGTACGTAAAAATCTGCAAATGACTCACCCTCCAGCTGCTTACAACTGAGAAGCTCTCTCCTACGCAGAGCTTCGTTGCGGAGACCCTTGATATGCGTCTGTAAAGCATCCAAGACGTCCTTCACAGTCTTGTCTGTGTTGTGGGGAATTTGCAGGGTGTGCTCCAGGATACGTTGCATCTCTAGGGTGAGACACATTCTCATCTGGATCAGCTGTTTCTCCCTAGGCAACCTCGATAAATCGACCATCATCGAATAATCGTCTCACCTCCGACGCCATTCACGGAATACCTGGAACGAGGCATCAGCTTGGAGTGGCGGTGGACTCTGAGCGAGTGCTTTCTGTGGGGGGGGGGCAAAGAAGTTGGAGAGGACCCTGCAGGCGCGCCTGTGGACGAAGAGGCAGGTGTAGTAGCTGCTTGAAGGGTAACAGGTGCCAACAACTCGATAATGGCACTGAATCTGGCATTTTCTTGTTGACGCCTGTGATCCTCTTCACGTCTTCGTTCATCGTCTTCCTGTCGCCTCCTGATGTCGTCTTGTCGTCGGTTTTCTTCCAAAAACTGAATTAAATGAAGGAAGTCGACACCTGTGGCAGGTTGCGGACGTGTGTAGTGGGGGCTAAGGGTGGGTGGGGCCGCTTGATCCACTTTCCGCTCCACTTGGAGTCCACTTACTGCACCGACATCAGTCTGAAGTTGGTCTTGTTGGGTATCTGAAGAAAACCCAATAAATTCCTGATCTTCCATATGGCCTGGTTTATTTCTCTCACAATTACTGTAATTAATAAGTGAGCAGAAAAGCAATTGTCTTTAAACAGAAGATATCTGCGAGCGTCTGTGAGTGTGTGTGTGTGTGTGTGTGTGCGTTCGTTCGTGCGTGTACTCGGGTCGGGCTGGCTCGGGAGCGCGCTGGCGGCTACAGCAACTCCCCTTGCGGCTCAGATGCCCAGTGCCGGTCGGAACACGAACGAAGGCGGATGTCAAAACTTGAGCTCTCCCATAGGTCTTAAATAGGCTTCCCTCTTTTGTAAAATGTGCAGGAACACCGGGAAACACTTTAAAGTCACTAAAGGGCACACACAACACTGAAAAAGCACTTCACAACACTGCACTGTAAATCCAGGAATATCTTGAGAGGTAGCGCCGATCCACTCGACTGGAGGAGTTGACAAGATGGCGGCTCCGAGAGAGATTCTGTGTCCACTCCAATTCTGAATAATGTGATGTCCCAGCTAAACACTGCGCCATGTGGGAGACTCAGATGATGCTTCCAATCAGGGGTAAAGGAAACACACTGGTGTCAAGTTCGTAAGTTCTATTTCTGGGACAAACACAAAAGGAGTTAAGACAGGGTAAACAGCGTCCTGTCTTGGAATCTCTCTGGGTATCTCTCTCTGCGCATGCGCGTACAGCGCGCATGTGCCTAAAACATGAACTAACATTGAGTGACAAAAGGGGGTATGATTATAACATATAATACAGAGACCTGAATCAATAATGGTAAATAGTACAGTTACATATTACAGCATATTCGTCTCATATATCTACAAGTGTGACCACCACAACTTAGCAACCATTGATCGGACCACTACACCCAGAGTCCAGCTGTCAGTGTGACCACCACAACTTAGAAACCATTGAATCTGACCACTACACCCAGAGTCCAGCTGTCAGTGTGACCACCACAACTTAGCAACCATTGAATCTGACCACAACACCCAGAATCCAGCTGTCAGTGTGACCACCACAACTAAGCATCCATTGAATCTGACCACAACACCCAGAGTACAGCTGTCAGTGTGACCACCACAACTTAGCAACCATTGAATCTGACCACAACACCCAGAATCCAGCTGTCAGTGTAACCACCACAACTTAGCAACCATTGAATCTGACCACAACACTCAGAGTCCAGCTGTCAGTGTGACCACCACAACAGCAGCAGTGAGATCCTGACCACTACACCCAGAGTCCAGCTGTCAGTGTCACCACCACAACTTAGCAACCATTGAATCTGACCACAACACCCAGAGTCCAGCTGTCAGTGTCACCACCACAACTTAGCAACCATTGAATCTGACTACAACACCCAGAGTACAGCTGTCAGTGTGACCATCACAACTTAGCAACCATTGAATCTGACCACTACACCCAGAGTCCAGCTGTCAGTGTGACCACCGCAACTAAGCAGCCATTGAATCTGACCACTACACCCCGAGTCCAACTGTCAGTCTGACCACCACAAATTAGCAACCATTGAATCTGACCACAACACCCAGAGTCCAGCTGTCAGTGTGACCACCACAACTGAGCAACCATTGAACCTGAACAATACACCCAAATTCCAACTCTCAGTGTGACCACCACAACTTAGCAACCATTGAATCTGACCACTACACCCAGAGTCCAGCTGTCAGTGTGACCACCACAACTTAACAACCATTGAATCTGACCACTACACCCAGAGTCCAGCTGTCAGTGTGACCACCACAACTAAGCAGCCATTGAATCTGACCACTACACCCCGAGTCCAACTGTCAGTCTGACCACCACAACTTAGCAACCATTGAATCTGACCACTACACCCAGAGTCCAGCTGTCAGTGTGACCACCATAACTTAGCTACCAATGGATCTGACCACTACACCCATAGACCAGCTGTCAGTGTGATCACCAAAACTTAGCAACCAATGAATCTGACCACTACACCCAGAGT
>NW_024732621.1:0-16483 GCF_018991925.1 Homarus americanus
GAGTATAACAAAGTCCTCTGGTCGACTATAACAAAGTCCCCTGATCGAGTATAACAAAGTCCCCTGGTCGAGTACAACAAAGTCCCCTCATCGTTTATAACAAAAGCCCCTCATCGAATATAGCAAAGTCCATTGGTCAAATATAGGAAAGTCAACTGATCGAGTATGACAAAGTCCCCTGATTAATTATAAAAAAGTTCCCTGGTCGAGTACAACAATGTTCCTTGATCGAGTATAACAAGGACCCCTGGTCAAGTATAACAAAGCCCCCTCATCGAGTATAACAAAGGCCCCTAATCGAGTATAACAAAGACCACTGGGTGAGTATAACAAAGTCCCCTGATCGAGTATAACATATCCCCAGATCGAGTATAATAAAGTCCTCTGGTCGAGTATAAAAAAGTCCCCCAATCGAATATAACAAAGTCCCTAGATCGAGTATAAAAAAGGCCCCTCATCGAGTATAACAAAGTCCATTGGTCAAGAATAAAAAAGTCCCCTGGTCGAGTATAACAAAGTCCCCCACATCGAGTATAACAAAGTCTCCTGATCCAGTATAGCAATGTCCCCTCATGGAGTATAACAAAGCCTCCTGATCGAGTATAACAAAGTCCCCTCATCGAGTATAACAAAGTCCCCTCATCGAGTATAACAAAGTCCCTGGTCGCGTATAACAAAGGCCCCTCATCGAGTATAAGAAAGTCCATTGGTCAAGTATAAAAAAGTCCCCTGGTTGAGTATAACAAAGTCCCCTGATCGTGTATAACAAAGTTCCCTGGTCGATTATAGCAAAGTCCCCTGATCGAGTATAACAAAGCCTCCTCATCGAGTATAACAAAGTCCCATGATCGAGTATAACAAAGCCCCCTGCTCGAGTATAAGACAGTCCCCTGATCGAGTATATCAAAGTCCCCTGGTCGAATATAACAAAGCACCCTCATCGAGTATAACAAAGGCCCCTAATCGAGTATAACAAAGTCCCCTTATTGAGTATAACAAAGTCCCCTGATCGAGTATAACTTATCCCCTGATCGAGTATAACAAAGTCCCTGGTGGAGTATAACAAAGTCCCCTGGTCGAGTACCACAAAGGTTTCTAATCGAGTATAACAAAGGCCCCTCATCGAGTATAACAAAGTCCATTGGTCAAGTATAAATAAGTCCCCTGGTCAAGTATAACAAAGTCCCCTGATCGAGTATAATAAAGTCCCCTGGTCTAGTATAGCAAAGGGCTCTGATCGAGTAAGACAAAGTACCCTGATCGAGTATAACAAAGCCCACTGGACGAGTATAACAAATTCCCCTCATCGAGTATAACAAAGTCCATTGGTCAAGTATAAAAAAGTCCCCTGGTCGAGTATAACAAAGTCCCCTGTTCCTGTCGAACAAAGTTCCCTTATCGCGTATAACAAATTCCCCTTATCGAATATAACAAAGTCCCTTGATCGAGAATAACAAAGGCCCCTGGTCGAGTATAAAAAAGTCCCCTGATCGAGTATAACAAAGTCCGCTGATCAAGTATAACAAAGTCCCCTGATCGAGTATAACAAAGTCCTCTGGTCGAGTATAACAAATTCCCTGATCCTAGTATAACAAAGCCCACTAGACGAGTATAACAAAATCCGCTGAACCGAGTATAACACAGTCCCCTGATCGAGAATAACATATCCCCTGATCGAGTATAACAAAGTCCCCTGGTCGAGTACCACAAAGTTTTCTAATCGAGTATAACAAAGGCCCCTCATCGAGTATAACAAAGTCCATTTGTCAAGTATAAAAAAGTCCCCTGGTCGAGTATAACAAAGTCCCCTGATCGAGTACAATAAAGTCCCCTGGTCGAGTATAGCAAAGTCCCCTGATTGAGTATAACAAAGGCCCGTGATCGAGTCTGAAAAAGGCCCCTAATCGAGTATAACAAAGTCCTCTGATCTAGTATAAAAAAGGCCCCTTATCGAGTATAACAAAGGCCCCTCATCGAGTATAACAAAGTCCCCTGATTGAGTATAACAAAGCCGCCTAATCGAGTATAACAAAGTCCCCTGGTCGAGTATAACAAACTCCCCTGTTCCAGTCTAACAAAGTCCCCTTATCGAGTATAACAAATTCCCCTTATCGAGAGTAACAAAGACCCCTTATCCAGTATAACCAAGTCCGGTGATCGAGTATAACAATGGCCCCTGGTCGAGTATAACAAAGTCCCCTGATCGAGTATAAAAAAAGTCCCCTGATCGAGTATAATAAAGTCCCCTGATCGAGTATAAAAAAAGTCCCATGATCCCGTATAACAAAGTCCGCTGATTGAGTATAAAAATGTCCCCTGGCCCAGTATAACAAAGTCCCCATATCGAGCATAACAAAGTCCCCTGATTGATTATAACAAAGTCCCCTGGTCGAGTATAGCAAAGGGCTCTGATCGAGTAAGACAAAGTATCCTGATCGAGTATAACAAAGCCCCCTGGACGAGTATAAAAAACTCCCCTCATCGAGTATAACAAAGTCCATTGGTCAGGTATAAAAAAGTCCCCTGGTCGAGTATAACAAAGTCCCCTGTTCCTGTCGAACAAAGTCCCCTTATCGAGTATAACAAATTCCCCTTATCGAATATAACAAATTCCCTTGATCGAGTATAACAAAGTCCCCTGGTCGAGTATAACAAAGTTTTCTAATCGAGTATAACAAAGGCCCCTGGTCGAGTATAACAAAGTCCTCTGATCGAGTATAACAAAGTCCCCTGATCGAGTATAACAAGGTCCCCTAATCAAGTATAACAAAGTCCCCTGATCGAGTACAACAAAGTCCTCTGGTCGACTATAACAAAGTCCCCTGATCGAGTATAACAAAGTCCCCTGGTAGAGTACAACAAAGTCCCCTCATCGTTTATATCAAAACCCCCTCATCGAGTATAGCAAAGTCCATTGGTCAAATATAGGAAAGTCCACTGATCGAGTATGACAAAGTCCCCTGATTAATTATAAAAAAGTTCCCTGGTCGAGTATAACAATGTTCCCTGATCGAGTATTACAATGACCCCTGGTCAAGTATAACAAAGCCCCCTCATCGAGTATAACAAAGGCCCCAAATCGAGTATAACAAAGACCTCTTGTTGAGTATAACAAAGTCCCCTTCTCGAGTATAACAAAGTCCCCAGATCTTGTATAACAAAGGCCCCTCATTGAGTATAACAAATTCCCCTTATCGAGTATAACAAAGTCCGGTGATCGAGTATAAGAAAGTCCCTTGATCGAGTATAACAAAAGTCCTCTGATCGAGTATAAAAAAGTCCCATGGTCCAGTATAACAAAGTCCGCTTATCGAGTATAAAAATGTCCCCTGGCCCAGTAAAACAAAGTCCCCATTTCGAGCATAACAAAGTCCCCTGATCGATTATAACAAAGTCCCCTGGTCGAGTATAGCAAAGGGCTCTGATCGAGTAAGACAAAGTTCCCTGATCGAGTATAACAAAGCCCCTTGGACGAGTATAACAACTTCCCCTCATCGAATATAACAAAGTCCATTGGTCAAGAATAAAAAAGTCCCCTGGTCGAGTAAAACAAAGTCCCCTGTTCCTGTTGAACAAAGTCCCCTTATCGAGTATAACAAATTCCGCTTATCGAATATAACAAAGTCCCTTGATCGAGTATAACAAACTCCCTGGTCGCGTAAAACAAAGGCCCCTCATCGAGTATAACAAAGTCTCCTCATCCAGTATAGCAATGTCCCCTCATGGAGTATAACAAAGCCTCCTGATCGAGTATAACAAAGTCCCCTTATCGAGTATAACAAAGTCCCCTCATCGAGTATAACAAAGTCCCTGGTCGCGTATAACATAGGCCCCTCATCGAGTATAACAAAGTCCATTGGTCAAGTATAAAAAAGTCCCCTGGTTGAGTATAACAAAGTCCCCTGATCGTGTATAACAAAGTTCCCTGGTCGAGTATAGCAAAGTCCCCTGATCGAGTATAACAAAGCCTCCTCATCGAGTATAACAAAGTCCCCTGATCGAGTATAACAAAGCCCCCTGCTCGAGTATAAGAAAGTCCCCTGATCGAGTATATCAAAGTACCCTGGTCGAATATAACAAAGCACCCTCATCGAGTATAACAATGTCCAGTGGTCAAGTATATAAAAGTCCCCTGGTCGAGTATAACAAAGTCCCCTGATCGAGTATAATAAAGTCCCCTGGTCGAGTATAGCAAAGGGCTCTAATCGAGTAAGACAAAGCACCCTGATCGAGTATAACAAAGCCCCCTAGACGAGTATAAAAATTCCCCTGATCGAGTATAACAAAGTCCATTGGTCAAGTATAACAAGTCCCCTGGTCAAGTATATCAAAGTCCCCTGTTCCTGTCAAACAAAGTCCCCTTATCGAGTATAACAAATTCCCCTATTCGAATATAACAAAGTCCCTTGATCGAGTATAACAAAGTCCCCTGGTCGAGTATAACAAAGTTTTCTAATCGAGTATAACAAAGGCCCCTGGTCGAGTATAACAAAGTCCTCTGATCGAGTATAACAAAGTTCCCTGATCGAGTATAACACAGTCCTCTGGTCGACTATAACAAAGTCCCCTGATCGAGTATAACAAAGTCCTCTGGTCGACTATAACAAAGTCCCCTGATCGAGTATAACAAAGTCCCCTGGTCGAGTACAGCAAAGTCCCCTCATCGTGTATAACAAGAGCCCCTCATCGAGCATAGCAAAGTTCATTGGTCAAATATAGGAAAGTCCACTAATCGAGTATGACAAAGTCCCCTGATTAATTGTAAAAAAGTTCCCTGGTCGAGTATAACAATGTTCCCTGATCGAGTATAACAAAGACCCCTGGTCAAGTATACCAAAGCCCCCTCATCGAGTATAACAAAGGCCCCTAATCGAGTATAACAAAGACCTCTGGTTGAATATAACAAAGTCCCCTGATCGAGTATAACATATCCCCTGATCGAGTAAAACAAAGTCCTCTGGTCGAGTATAAAAAAGTCCCCTAATGGAGTATAACACAGTCCCCTTCTCGAATATAACAAAGTCCCTAGATCGAGTATAACAAAGGCCCCACATCGAGTATAACAAAATCCATTGGTCAAGTATAAAAAAGTCTCCTGGTCGACTATAACATAGTCCCCACATCGAGTATAACAAAGTCCCCTGATCGAGTATAACAAAGCCTCCTGATTGAGTATAACAAAGTCCCCTCATCGAGGGGCCTTTATTATACTCGATTAGAAAACTTTGTTATACTCGACCAGGGGACTTTGTTATACTCCACCAGGGACTTTGTTATACTGGATCAGGGGATATGTTATACTCGATCAGGGGACTTTGTTATACTCGAGCAGGGGACTTTGTCTTACTCGATCAGGGCCCTTTTTTATATTCGACCAGGGGACTTTGTTGTAATCGATCAGGGGACATTGTTATGCTCGATCTGGGGACTTTGTTATACTGGTCCAGGAGACGTTGTTTTACTCAATCAGGGGGTATGTTATACTCGATCAGGGGACTTTGTTATACTGGGCCAGGGGACTTTGAAATACTCGATCAGGGGGCTTTGTTATACTCGATCAGGGGACTTTGTTAAACTCATCCAGGGGGCTTTTTATACTAGGATCAGGGGACTTTGTTATTGTCGACCAGGGGACTTTGTTATACTCGACGAGAGGCTTTTGTTATACTCGGTCAGGGACTATGTTATAATAGATCAGGGGACTTTGTTATACTGGGCCAGGAGACTTTGTTATACTCGATCTGGGCATATGTTATACTCGATCAGGGGACTTTGTTATACTGGACCAGGTGACTTTGTTATACTCGATAAGGGACTTTGTTATGCTCGATCAGGTGACTTTGTTATACTCGTCCAGGGGGCTTTGTTTTACTCGATCAGGGGACTTTGTTATACTCGATCAAAGGGGACTTTTTTATACTCGATCAGGGGACTTTGTTATACTGGAACAGGGGCCTTTGTTATACTCGATCACCGGACTTGGTTATACTCGATAAGGGGTCTTTGTTATACTCGATAAGGGGAATTTGTTATTCTCGATGAGGGGACTTTGTTAGACTCGAACAGGGGACTTTGTTATACTCGACCAGGGAACTTTGTTATACTCGATTAGGCGGCTTTGTTATACTCAATGAGGGGACTTTGTTATACTCGATGAGGGGCCTTTGTTATACTCGATGAGGGGCCTTTCGTTATACTAGATCAGGGGACTTTGTTATACTCGATTAGGGGCCTTTTTCAGACTCGATCACGGGCCTTTGTTATACTCAATCAGGGGACTTTTTTATACTCGATCAGGGGATATGTTATATTCGATCAGGGGACTTTATTATACTCGATCAGGGGACTTTGTTATACTCCACCAAGGACTTTGTTATACTCGATCAGGGGATATGTTATACTCGATCAGGGACTTTGTTATACTCGGTTCAGGGGACTTTGTTATACTCGTCTAGTGGGCTTTGTTATGCTAGGATCAGGGAATTTGTTATACTCAATCAGGGGACTTTGTCTTACTCGATCAGGGCCATTTGTTATATTCGATCAGGGGCCTTTTGTTATACTAGATCAGGGGACTTTGTTATACTCGATAAGGGGCCTTTTTCAGACTCGATCACGGGCCTTTGTTATACTCAATCAGGGGACTTTGTTATACTCGAGCAAGGGGGCTTTGTTATACTCGATCAGGGGACTTTGTTATACTCGTCTAGTGGGCTTTGTTATACTAGGATCAGGGAATTTGTTATACTCGATCAGGGAACTTTGTTATAGTCGATGAGGGGCCTTTGTTATACTCGATCAGGGGCCTTTTGTTATTCTAGATCAGGGGACTTTGTTATACTCGATTAGGGGCCTTTTTCAGACTCGATCACGGGCCTTTGTTATACTCAATCAGGGGACTTTGTTATACTCGAGCAAGGGGGCTTTGTTATACTCGATCAGGGGACTTTGTTATACTCGATCTGGAGGCTTTGTTATTCTCGATCAGGGGACTTTGCTATACTCGACCAAGGGACTTTATTATACTCGATCAGGGGAGTTTGTTATACTCGACCAGGGGACTTTTTTTTAACTTGACCAATGGACTTTGTTATACTCGATGAGGGGCCTTTGTTATACTCGATTAGAAAACTTTGTGGTACTCGACCAGGTGACTTTGTTATACTCCACCAGGGACTTTGTTATACTTGATCAGGGGATATGTTATACTCGACCACGGGACTTTATTATACTCGATCAGGGGACTTTGTTATACTTGATCAGGGGATATGTTATACTCGACCACGGGACTTTTTTATACTTGACCAATGGACTTTGTTATACTCGATCAAGGGACTTTGTCATACTCGATCAGGGCCCTTTGTTATATTCGACCAGGGGACTTTGTTGTAATCGATCAGAGGACTTTGTTATGCTCGATCTGGGAACTTTTTTATACTCGATAAGGGGACTTTGTTATACTCGACCAGAGGTCTTTGTTATACTCGGTCAGGGAGTATGTTATAATCGATCAGGGGACTTTCTTATGCTCGATCTGGGGACTTTGTTATACTGGGTCAGGAGACTTTGTTATACTCGATCAGGGGATATGTTATACTCGATCAGGGGACTTTGTTATACTGGACCAGGGGACTTTGTTATACTCGATCAGGGGACTTTGTTATACTCGATCAGGGGATTTTGTTATACTCGTCCAGGGGGCTTTGCTATACTAGGATCAGGGGACTTTGTTATTCTCGACCAGGGAACTTTATTATACTCGACCAGAGGCCTTTGTTATACTCGGTCAGGGACTATGTTATAATCGGTCAGGGGACTTTGTTATGCTCGATCTGGGAACTTTGTTATGCTGGGTCAGGAGACTTTGTTATACTCGATCAGGGAATATGTTATACTCGATCAGGGGTCTTTGTTATACTGGGCCAGGGGACTTTTTTATACTCGATCAGCGGACTTTGTTATACTGGACCAGGGGACTTTTTTATACTCGATCAGGGGACTTTGTTATACTCGATCAGGGACTTTTGTTATACTCGATCAGGGGACTTTGTTATACTGGACCAGGGGACTTTGTTATACTCGATCAGGGACTTTGTTATACTCGGTCAGGGGACTTTGTTATACTCGTCCAGGGGGCTTTGTCATACCCGGTCAGGGGACTTTGTTATACTCGATCAAGGGACTTTTTCTTACTCGATCAGGGCCCTTTGCTATACTCGACCAGGGGACTTTGTTATAATCGATCAAAGGACTTTGTTATGCTCGATATGGGGACTTTGTTATACTGGGCCAGGGGACTTTTTTATACTCGATCAGCGGAGTTTGTTATACTGGACCATGGGACTTTTTTATTCTCGATCAGGGACTTTTGTTATACTCGATCAGGGGCCTTTGTTATACTCGATCACCGGACTTTGTTATACTCGATAAGGGGACTTTGTTATACTCGATATGGGGAATTTGTTATACTCGATGAGGGGCCATTGTTATACTCGATCTGGGGACTTTGTTATACTGGACCAGGGGACTTTGTTATACTCGATGAGGGGACTTTGTTATACTCGACCAGAGGACATTGTTATACTCGATCAGGCGATATGTTTTACTCGATCTGGGGACTTTGTTATACTTGATTAGGGGACTTTGTTATACTCGATCAGGGGACTTTGTTATACTCGATCAGAGGACTTTGTTATACTCGATCAGGGGATATGTTACACTCGATCAGGGGACTTTGTTTTACTCGGTTCAGGGGACTTTGATATACTTGTCCAGTGGGCTTTGTTATACTAGGATCAGGAGACTTTGATTTACTCGATCAGGGGACTTTGTCTTACTCGATCAGAGCCCTTTTGTTATACTTGACCATCGGAATTTGTTATGCTCAATCTGGGGACTTTGTTATACTGGACCAGGGGACTTTGTTATACTCGATCAGGGGACTTTGTTATACTCGTCCAGGGGGTTTGTTATACTAGGATCAGGGGACTTTGTTATTCTCGACCAGCGAACTTTGTTATACTCGCCTAGAGGCCTTTGTTATACTCGATCAGGGGACTTTGTTATAATCGATCAGGAGACTTTGTCTTACTCGATGAGGGCCCTTTGTTATATTCGACCAGGGGACATTGTTATAATCGATCAGGGGACTTTGTTATGCTCGATCTGGGGACTTTGTTATACTGGGCCAGGAGACGTTGTTTTACTCCATCAGGGGATATGTTATGCTTGATCTGGGGACTTTGTTATACTGGACCAGGGGACTTTGTTAAACTCGACCAGGGGACTTTGTTATACTCGATGAGGAGGCTTTGTTATTCTCGAGATAGGGACTTTGTTATACTCGAGAAGGGGACTTTGTTATACTGGACCAGGGGACTTTGTTAAACTCGACTAGGGGACTTTGTTATACTCGATCAGGAGGCTTTGTTATACTCGACCAGGGGACGTTGTTATACTCGATCAGGGAACATTGTTATACTCGACCAGGGAACTTTTTTATAATTAATCAGGGGACTTTGCTATACTCGATCAGGGGAATTTGTTATGCTCGACCAGGGGACTTTTTTATACTTGACCAATGGACTTTGTTATACTCGATGAGGGGCCTTTTTTATACTCGACCAGAGGACTTTGTTTTATGCGATCAACTGATGTGTTATACTCGATCAGGGGACATTGTTATACTCACCCAGAGGACTTTGTTATACTCGATCAGGGGACTTTGTTATACTCAATCAGGGGACTTTGTTATACTCGACCAGAGGACTTTCTTATACTCGATCAGGGGACTTTCTTATACTCGAGCAGGGGGCTTTGTTATACTCGATCAGCGGACTTTGTTATATTCGATCAGGAGGCTTTTTTATACTCGATCAGGAGACTTTGCTATACTCGACCAGGGGACATTGTTTTACACGATCAGGGGACTTTGTTATACTCGACTAGGGGACTTTATTATACTCGATCAGGAGGCTTTGTTATACTCGATCAGGGGACTTTGCTATACTCGACCAGGGGACTTTGTTATACTCGATCAGGGGACTTTGTTATACTCGACCAGGGGACTTTTTTATACTTGACCAATGGACTTTGTTATACTCGATGAGGGGCCTTTGTTATACTCGATCAGGGACCTTTGTTATACTCGATGAGGGGACTTTGTTATACTCGATCAGGGGACTTTGTTATACTCGCTCAGAGACCTTTGTTATACTCGGTCAGGGGACTTTGTTATAATCGATCAGGGGACTTTGCTATGCTCGATCTGGGGACTTTGTTATACTGGGCCAGGAGACTTTGTTATACTCGATCAGGGGGATATGTTATACTCGATTAGGGGACTTTGTTATACTCGTCCAGGGGGCTTTGTTATACTAGGATCAGGGGACTTTGTTGTACTCGATTAGGGGACGTTGTCTTACTCGATGAGGGCCCTTTGTTATACTTGACCTGGGGACTTTGTTATAATCGATCTGGGGACTTTGTTATACTGGGCCAGGAGACGTTGTTATACTCGAGCAGGGAATATGTTATACTCGATCAGGGGACTTTGTAATAATTGACCAGGAGACTTTGTTATACTCGACCAGGGGACTTTGTTATACTCGATCGGGAGGCTTTGTTACACTCGATCAGGGGTCTTTGCTATGCTCGACCAGGGGACTTTGTTATTCTCGATCAGGGGACTTTGTTATACTCGACCAGGGGACTTTTTTATACTTGACCAATGGACTTTGTTATATTCGATGAGGGGCCTTTGCTATACTCGATCTTGGGACTTTGTTATACTCGAGAAGGGGACTTTGTTATACTCGATCAGGGGACTTTGTTATACTCGGTTCAGGGGACTTTGTTATACTTGTCCAGTGGGCTTTGTTATACTAGGATCAGGGGACTTTATTTTACTCGATCAGGGGACTTTGTCTTACTCAATCAGGGCCCTTTGTTATACTCGACCAGGGGACTTTGTTATAATAAATCAGGGGACTTTGTTATGTTCCATCTGGGGACTTTTTTATACTGGGCCAGGATACGATGTTTTACTCAATCAGGGGATATGTTATACTCGATCAGGGGACTTTGTTACACTGGACCAGGGGACCTTGCTATACTCGATCAGGGGACTTTGTTATACTCGATCAAGGGACTTTGTTATACTCGTCCAGGAGGCTTTCTTATACTAGGATCAGGGGACTTTGTTATTCTCGACCAGGGGACTTTGTTATACTCGCCCAGAGGCCTTTGTTATACTCGATCAGGGGACTTTGTTGTACTCGATTAGGGGACTTTGTCTTTCTCGATCAGGGCCCTTTGTTATACTCGACCAGGGCACTTCGTTATAATCGATCAGGGGACTTTGTTATGCTCGATCTGGGGACTTTGTTATACTGGGCCAGGAGACGTTGTTATACTCGAGCAGGGGATATGTTATACTCGATCAGGGGACTTTGTTATACTTGACCAGGGGACTTTGTTATACTCGACCAGGGGACTTTGATATACTCGATCAGGGGACTTTCTTATACACGAACAGGGGGCTTTGTTATACTCGATCAGGGGACTTTGTTATACTCGATGAGGAGGCTTTGTTATACTCGATCAGGGGACTTTGCTATACTCGACCAGGGGTTTTTGTTATATACGATCAGGGGACTTTGTTATACTCAACCAGGGGACTTTTTTATACTTGACCAATGGACTTTGTTATACTCGATGAGGTGCCTTTGTTATACGCGACCAGGGGACTTTGTTATACTCGATGAGGGAACTTTGTTATACTCGATGAGGAGACTTTGTTATACTCGATCAGGAGGCTTTGTTATACTCGATGAGGGGACTTTTTTATACTTGACCAATGGACTTTGTTTTACTCGATGAGGGGCCTTTGTTATACTCGATCAGGGACCTTTGTTATACTCGATGAGGGGACTTTGTTATATTCAATTAGGGGACTTTTTTATACTCGACCAGAGGACTTTGTTATACTGGATCAGGGGATATGTTATACTCGATCAGGGGACTTTGTTATACTCAACCAGAGGTCTTTGTTATACTCGATTAGGGGCCTTTGTTATACTCGATGAGGGGTGCTTTGTTAAACTTGACCAGGGGTCTTTGTTAAACTCGATCAGGGAACATTGTTATACTCGACCAGGGAACTTTTTCATAATTAATCAGGGGACTTTGTCATACTCGATCAGTTGACTTTCCTATATTTGACCAATGGACTTTGCTATACTCGATGAGGGGCTTTTGTTATAAACGATGAGGGGACTTTGTTGTACTCGACCAGGGGACTTTGTTATACTCGATCAGGGGACTTTGTTATAGTCGACCAGAGGACTTTGTTATACTCGATCAGGGACTTTGTTATACTTGATTAGCGGACTTTGTTATACTCGATCAGGGGACTTTGATATACTCGATCAGCGGAGTTTGTTATACTCTACCAGGGGCCTTTGTTATACTCAATTAGAAAACTTTGTTATTCTCTACCAGGGGCCTTTCTTATACTCAATTAGAAAACTTTGTTATTCTCGACCAGGGGACTTTGTTATACTCGATCAAGGGACTTTGTTATATTCGATAAGGGGAATTTGTTATACTCTATAAGGGGACTTTGTTCGACAGGATCAGGGGACTTTGTTATACTCGACCAGGGGACTTTTTTATACATGACCAATGAACTTTGTTATACTCGATGAGGGGAATTTGTTATACTCGTCCAGGGGGCTTTGTTATACTCGATCAGGGGACTTTGTTATACTCGATCAGAGGACTTTGTTATACTCGACCAGGGGACTTTGTTATACTCGATCAAGGGACTTTGTTATATTCGATAAGGGGAATTTGTTATACTCCATAAGGGGACTTTGTTCGACAGGAACAGGGGACTTTGTTATACTCGACCAGGGGACTTTTTTATACTTGACCAATGGACTTATTATACTCGATGAGGGGCCTTTGTTATACTCGATCAGGGACCTTTGTTATACTCGATGAGGGGACTTTGTTATACTCGATCAGGTGACTTTGTTATACTCGCCCAGAGACCTTTGTTATACTCGGTCAGGGGACTTTGCTACACTCGACCAGGGGACTTTGTTATACTCGATCAGGGGACTTTGTTATACTCGACCAGGGGACTTTTTTATACTTGACCAATGGACTTTGTTATACTCGATGAGGGGCCTTTGTTATACGCGACCAGGGGACTTTGTTATACTCGATGAGGGGCCTTTGTTATACTCGATCTAGGGACTTAGTTATACTCGAGAAGGGGACTTTGTTATATTCAATTAGGGGACTTTTTTATACTCAACCAGAGGACTTTGTTATACTCGATCAGGGGATATGTTATACTCGATCAGGGGACCTTGTTATACTCAACCAGAGGACTTTGTTATACTCGATTAGGGGCCTTTGTTATAGTCGATGAGGGGGCTTTGTTAAACTTGACCAGGGGTCTTTGTTATATTCGATCAGGGAACATTGTTATACTCGACCAGGGAACTTTTTTATAATTAATCAGGGGACTTTGTCATACTCGATCAGGGCACTTTGTTATACTCGATCAGGGGACTTTGTTATACTCGATCAGGGGACTTTGTTATAGTCGACCAGAGGACTTTGTTATACTCGATCAGGGCACTTTGTTATACTTGATTAGCGGACTTTGTTATAATCGATCAGGGGACTTTGTTATACTCGACCATGGGCCTTTGTTATACTCGATTAGAAAAGTTTGTTATACTCGACCAGGGGACTTTGTTATACTCGATCAAGGGACTTTGTTATATTCGATAAGGGGAATTTGTTATACTCGACAAGGGGACTTTCTTCGACAGGAACAGGGGACTTTGTTATACTCGACCAGGGGACTTTTTTATACTTGACCAATGGACTTTGTTATACTCGATGAGGGGAATTTGTTATACTCGTCCAGGGGGCTTTGTTATACTCGATTAGGGTACTTTGTCTTACTCGACCTGGGGACTTTGTTATACTCGACCAGGGGACTTTAATATAATCGATCAGAGGACTTTGTTCAACTGGACCAGGGGACTTTTTTATACTTGACCAATGGACTTTGTTATACTCGATGAGGGGCTTTGGTATACTCGATTAGAAATCTTTGTGGTACTCGACCAGGGGACTTTGTTATACTCCACCAGGGACTTTGTTATACTCGATCAGGAGATATGTTATACTCGGTTCAGGGGACTTTGATATACTCAACCAGAGGACTTTGTTATACTCGATCAGGGGACTTTGTTATACTTGATCAGGGGACTTTGTTATACTCGATTAGGGGCCTTTGTTATACTCGATGAGGGGGCTTTGTTATACTCGACCAGGGGACGTTGATATACTCGATGAGGGGACTTTCTTATACTCGAGCAGGGGGCTTTCTTATACTCGATCAGGGGACTTTGTTATACTCGATGAGGAGGCTTTGGTATACTCGATCAGGGGACTTTGCTATAGTCGACCAGGGGACTTTGTTATACACGATCAGGGGACTTTGTTATACTCAACCAGGGGACTTTTTTATACTTGACCTATGGACTTTGTTATACTCGATGAGGGGCCTTTGTTATACTCGATTAGAAAACTTTGTGGTACTCGACCAGGGGACTTTGTTATACTCCACCAGGGACTTTGTTATACTCGATCAGGGGATATGTTATACTCGATCAGGGGACTTTGTTATACTCGGTTCAGGGGATTTTGATATACTCAACCAGAGGACTTTGTTATACTCGATTAGGGGCCTTTGTTATACTCGATGAGGGGGCTTTGTTATACTCGACCAGGGGACTTTGATATACTCGATCAGGGGACTTTCTTATACTCGAGCAGCGGGCTTTGTTATACTCGATTAGGGGCCTTTGTTATACGCGGCCAGGGAATTGTTATACTCGATGAGGGGACTTTGTTATACTCGCCCAGAGACCTTTGTTATACTCGGTCAGGGAACTTTGTTATAATCGATCAGGGGACTTTGCCATGCTCGATCTGGGGACTTTGTTATACTGGGCCAGGAGACTTTGTTATACTCGATCAGGTGGATATGTTATACACGATTAGGGGACTTTGTTATACTCGTCCAGGGGGCTTTGTTATACTAGGATCAGGGGACTTTGTTGTACTCGATTAGGGGACTTTGTCTTACTCGATCAGGGCCCTTTCTTATACTCGACCAGGGGACTTTGTTATAATCGATTAGGGGACTTTGTTATGCTCGATCTGGGGACTTTGTTATACTGGGCCAGGAGACGTTGTTATACTCGAGAAATGAATATGTTATACTCGATCAGGGGACTTTGTAATAATTGACCAGGAGACTTTGTTATACTCGACCATGGGACTTTGTTATACTCGATCAGGAGGCTTTGTTAAACTCAATTAGGGGACTTTGTTATACTCGATCAGGGGACTTTGCCTTACTCGAGAAGGGGACTTTGTTATACTCGATCAGTGGATATGTTATACTCGATCATGGGACTTTGTTATACTCAGTTCAGGGAACTTTGTTATACTTGTCCAGTGGGCTTTGTTATACTAGGATCAGAGGACTTTGTTTTTCTCGATCAGCGGACTTTGTCTTACTCGATCAGGGCCCTTTGTTATACTCGACCAGGGGACTTTGTTATAATAAATCAGGGGACTTTGTTATGCTCGATCTGGGGACTTTGTTATACTGGGCCAGGATACGTTGTTATACTCGATCAGGGGATATGTTATACTCGATCAGGGGACTTTGTTATACTGGACAAGGGGACTTTGTTATACTCGATCAGGGGAGTTTGTTATACTCGATCAGGGGACTTTATTATACTCGTCCAGGAGGCTTTGTTATACTAGGATCAGGGGATTTTGTTATTCGCGACCAGGGGACTTTGTTATACTCGCCCAGAGGCCTTTGTTATACTCGATCAGGGGACTTTGTTATAATCGATCAGGTGGATATGTTATACTCGATCAGGGGACTTTGTTATACTGGACCAGGGGACTTTGTTATAATCGAACAGGGGACTTTGTTATACTCGATCTGGGGACTTTGTTATCCTCGTCCAGGGGCTTTGTTATACTCGATTAGGGGACTTTGTCTTACTCGATGAGGGCCCTTTGTTATACTCGACCAGGGGACTTTGTTATAATCGATCAGGGGACTTTGTTATGCTCGATCTGGGGACTTTGTTATACTGGGCCAGGAGACGTTGTTTTACTCGATCAGGAGATATGTTATACTTGTCCAAGGGACTTTGTTAAACTCGACCAGGAGACGTTGTTTTACTCGATCAGGAGATATGTTATACTGGTCCAAGGGACTTTGTTAAACTCGACCAGGGGACTTTGTTATACTCGATCAGGAGGCTTTGTTATACTCGACCAGGGGACTTTGCTATACTCGACCAGGGGACTTTGTTATACTCGATTAGGGGACTTTGTTATACTCGACCAGGGGACTTTTTTA
>NW_024732622.1:2500-36546 GCF_018991925.1 Homarus americanus
TAAAGCCTCAATAAAATACTGACGTAGACCCGGAGCCTAACTTAACCTAATCTGGTGCAGCTTATCCTAATCTAAACTAGCCTAATCTAAATTACCCTTAACCTATCTCAATCGAACTCTAACTAAAAAAATAATTTAACATTAACAACAACAACAACAACAACAAACCAGTAGGCAGACACAACTCTCTAAGGTAGCATATATAAATGGGTTAACCATAGGAGGCGTCTTGAAGGACCCCTCAGAGAGTCCTAGAGATGAACACCCACTCATATATAATTTCAAGGTTGGGAGGAAGAGGAAATTGCAAATCTCACCCCCAAAAAAGAGCCTCGAGACTAGGTAAGTGAAGGCCCTTCGTAACCTCTTGGTATTAATTAGTTAAGGGAGGAGATAGAGTTTGTTGTGAGATTGTCCCTTTTTTTCCGACTGAGGGATTTATGCTCCTGAAAATGAGGGGGAAGGTAAGAGGGAGTGGGTGAGGGAAAGGGAGGGAAGGGAGGTGAGGGGGGAGGGGTGGGCAAAATGAGGGGAGGGGGTGAAGGGATGAGGGAGGAAGTGATGGGAGGTGAAGGGAGGGGACGACATGAGGGGAGCAGGCGAAGGAGGGGGATGAGGAGGTGGACTGTACTCTGAACCACGGCCGTAGTTATGACCCGGACAGTATTCTGAACCACGGCCGTAGTTATGACCCGGACAGTATTCTGAACCACGGCCGTAGTTATGACCCGGACAGTATTCTGAACCACGGCCGTAGTTATGACCCGGACAGTATTCTGAACCACGGCCGTAGTTATGACCCGGACAGTATTCTGAACCACGGCCGTAGTGTTATAACCCGGACTGTACTCTGAACCACGGCCGTAGTTATGACCCGGACAGTATTCTGAACCACGGCCGTAGTTATGACCCGGACAGTATTCTGAACCACGGCCGTAGTTATGACCCGGACAGTATTCTGAACCACGGCCGTAGTTATGACCCGGACAGTATTCTGAACCACGGCCGTAGTTATGACCCGGACAGTATTCTGAACCACGGCCGTAGCGGCGACCCGAATAGTAACTTAAACCACGGCCGTAGTTATGACCCGACAGTATTCTGAACCACGGCCGTAGTTATGACCCGGACAGTGTTCATGCCAGCCTCTCTGACTCACGATCGCGCCTTCGCACGACATAAAAAAACAAAACTTAAGTTACACATCTTGGCGATTGTTTAAAAGAAGATATAAACAGAACTACCTTAACAGCACGGAAGCCTTCCTAACACACCTGAAGCCTCCCTAACACACCTGAAGCCTTCCTAACACACCGGAAGCCTTCCTAACACACCTGAAGCCTCCCTAACACACCGGAAGCCTTTCTAACACACCTAAAGCCTCCCTAACACACCGGAAGCCTCCCTAACACGCCGGAGGTCTCCCTAACACATCGGAAGCCTCGCCAACACACCTGAAGCCTCCCTATAACTCCAGAGACCCAATAACCCACTTCTACACACCGGAAACCTCCAAAGGGCCGGAACCCTGCCCAATAAATCTCCATACGAAAAAAACTAAAAAAATATTTCTCGGAATCTCAATAAATCCAGCCATAACGAAAGAAAAAAATAGGAAATTCTTTTAAGAGTGTTTACAATGGTGAAACTTGTGAGTAACTCCGACACACAGGTAAACACAAGGTAAACAAATGTCCCAAGGGGTCGGGATCGTGTTTACAAAGGTCAAACTTATGATAAACACCGATACACAGGTGAACAAAGGTAAACAAAGGTGCCAAGGGGTGTGGATCGATTCATCAGTGTTCCTTAACAATGTCCCCGGAACCGTGTGATAAATTACTGTGTGCTTCCCTGACAACAAATTATTTTCAAGTCATTTTTTGGTGGTGGTGGGGCGATCATCTGAAGCTTACCCCCCCCCTCCACCGAGGTTATTACACCTGATGATTAAATGCCTAAACCTTACCTGTGAGAGATGGTTAGGTTAGGTTACGTTGAGTTGGGGAAAATTTGGCTGGGTTAGTTTGGTTTGGTTTGTCTGGATAGGCTTAGGTTAGTTTGAGTTATGCAATATTAGGTTAGGTTAGGTTAGGTTAGGTTAGGTTGTGGTGAGAGTGACGGGTGAGTGACGGGCTGTTGGAACAGGTGACATCAGAGAGTGACTAACACCTGTCATTAAGATAATTACACTCCAGTCGCTATTAACGATTTCTCAGGCTAGGGTTACTTCACAATTTTCTTGTCACTTTAAAGACTGGGCAGCTACTTACACCTGTCATTTTAAGTATGGACAATTACTTACACCTGTCATTTTAAGTCTGGACAGTTACTTAAACCTGTCATTTTAAGTCTGGACAGTTACTTACACCTGTCACTTTAAAGTCTGGACAGTTTCTTTAAAAAAAATCCTGTCATTTTCTAGTTAATTTCTATTGACAGCTCGACATTGTAAAGTATACTATTGACATACAGGCGGTGAGCGATACGGTTTATTATACAGTACATTAGTACATATCATCTACTTGTGGGTTATATATGTGAGAGAGTACAGCTTGTGAGCGATATATATCATTATAATCCACTTAAGAATAAAAACACAAAAACATACTTAAATTATATATCTTTAAATTACACACACAAATATCATTATTGGTCATTAATATTAATATTGTCATATTTACACACACACACACACACACACACACACACACACACACACACACACACCTCGTTTTTGCTACCATTCCGAGGTGTATTCAGTACAGGTCGGCAACATAAGGTTATTAAAGCACACTACTATTCAGGATTTTCACCATTATTACCACTGCCATCTTAGACATTCATTTGTAGTCACGCCACCAATGTACGAACACTAACCACTGTGTTCTGATGTTTGCGTTAAAAGGCTATTAATTGTCGTATAAGAGAGAGAGAGAGAGAGAGAGAGAGAGAGAGAGAGAGAGAAAAAAAAGAGAGAGAGAGAGAGAGAGAGAGAGAGAGAGAGAGAGAGAGAGAGAGAGAGAGAGAGAGAGAGAGAGAGCATAGTCACGCAGTCGGTCATGTCTTCAACACTGATGGAGCCTCAGGTAACTTATTTACATGGGCAACAAGCATGGTCAGATAAAGTGAGTGTGTGTGTGTGTGTGTGTGTGTGTGTGTAGAATGTGTATATAAGGAGCGAGTTTAGAGAGACAGAGTGAGTAGGGCAGGGGTGGGGGGTACAGGGGTGGGGGGTACAGGGGTGGGGGGGGGTACAGGGGTGGGGGGTACAGGTGGGGGGGTACAGGGGGCAGGGGGGTACAGGGGGGGGGCACAGGGGAGGGGGGTACAGGGTGGGGGTACAGGGGAGGGGTACAGGGTGGGGGGTACAGGGGTGGGGGCAGAGGGTGGTACAGGGGAGGGGTGGGTACAGGGGAGGGGGCAGAGGGAGGGGGTACAGGGTAGGGGTACAGGGTGGGGGGTACAGGGTGGGGGTACAGAAGAGGGGTACAGGGAGGGGGTACAGGGGTGGGGGTGGGGGGGAACAGGGGTGGGGTACAGGAGGGGGTAGGGGAGGGGTGGGGGTGGGGGTACAGGGGTGGGGGGTACAGGGGTGGGGGGTACAGAAGAGTGGGAGGGGCAAGGGGAGGGGGTACAGGGGGGGTACAGGGGTGGGGGGGGTACAGGGGTGGGGGTACAGGGGAGGGTGGTACAGGGGAGGGGGGCAGGGGTGGGGGTGGAGGATGGGGGGCAGGGGTGGGGGGCAGGGGAGGGGGTACAGGGGTGGGGTAAGCAGGGGTTGGGGGGCAGGGAGGGTGGTACAGGGGAGGGGGTACAGGTGGGGGTACAGAGGATGGGGTACAGGGGTGGGGGGGAACAGGGGTACAGGGGTGGGGGGGTACAGGGGTGGGGGTACAGGGGAGGGTGGTACAGGGGAGGGGGTACAGGGGTGGGGGGTACAGAAGAGAGGGGTACAGGGGTGGGGGTACAGGGGAGGGGTACAGGGGTGGGGGTACAGGGGTGGGGGTACAGGGAGGTGGCAGGGGAGGGGTACAGGGGGGGGGTACAGGGGAGGGCAGGGGTGGGGGGCAGGGGAGGGGGGGCAGGGGTGGGGGGGTACAGGGGTTGGGGCAGGGGAGAGGGGGTACAGGGGAGGGGGTACAGGGGGGGGGGTACAGGTGGGGGGGTACAGGGGAGAGGGGGGCACAGGGGTGGGGGTACAGGGTGGGGGGTACAGGGGAGGGTGGGGGCAGGGGAGGGGGTACAGGGGTGGGGGCAAGAGGAGGGGGCACAGGGGTGGGGGGTGCAGGAGGGGGTACAGGGGTGGGGGTACAGGGGTGGGGGCACAGGGGTGGGGGTACAGGTGAGTGGGTACAGGGGAGGGGTACAGGGAGGGGGTACAGGGGTGGGGTACAGGGTGGGGGTACAGGGGTGGGGGTACAGGGGTGGGGGTACAGGGGTGGGGTACAGGGGAGGGAAGGGGAGGGGCACAGGGGTGGGGGGGGTACAGGGGAGGGGGTACAGGGTGGGGTACAGGGAGGGGGCAGGGGTGGGGGGTACAGGGGTGGGGGTACAGGGTGGGGGTACAGGGGTGGGGGTACAGGGGTGGGGGGTACAGGTGGTACAGGGTGGGGTACAGGGTGGGGGTACAGGGGTGGGGGGGGTACAGGGGTGGGGGTACAGAGGGAGGGGGGTACAGGGAGGGGGGTACAGGGGTGGGGTACAGGGGAGGGGGTACAGGGTGGGGTAGGGTGGGGGTACAGGGGTGGGGTGGTACAGGGAGGGTGGTACAGGGAGGGGTACAGGGGTGGGGGTAAAGGGTGGGGGGGTACAGGGGGCAGGGGAGGCATGGTGGGGGTACAGGGATGGGGGTACAGGGGTGGGGGGTGGGCAGGGTGGGGCACAGGGGTGGGGGCAGGGTGGGGTACAGGGTGGGGGGGGGGTACAGGGGAGGGGGGCAGGGGTGGGGGGTACAGGGGTGGGGGGTACAGGGTGGGGCTACAGGGGGGGTACAAGAATGGAGGTGGGAGGGGTGAGAGGTGAGGGGTGGTGATGGACGGTGGGTTAGGAGGGGTGAGAGGGGTGGAGGGTGGAGGGGTGGGGTGAGGGGTGGGGTTGGTGGAGGGTGAGAGGGGTGGGAGAGGTGGAGGGTGGTGATGGAGGTGGAGTTTGGAGGGGTGAGGGTGGAGGGTGGAGGGGTGGTGATGGACGGGTGGGGTTGATGGAGGGGTGAGAGGGGGTGGAGAGGGTGGAGGGGTGGTGATGGACGGGAGGTTGGTGGAGGGGTGAGAGGTGAGGGGTGAGAGGGTGGAGGGTGGGGGTGAGGGGCCGTAAATAGCTCACGCCATTAACTCATAAATCATGGGGCAATTTGTAATGGCTTTATGGTATTATCCCTGACCTCATAACACCCTCGCTTTCCTCCTTCCTCCTCCTTCTCTTACCGTCGTCTTCCTTCAACCTTCCTCTTTTTCTTCAATATCTTATCTTTTCTTTCTTTATTCTTTACCGTTTTCCCTCTTCCTTTTCTTCTCCTTCCTTCTCCCTCTCTTTCCATCCCCTTCTTCCCTCCTCTTCTCCTGCGTCTTCCACTTCTTCCTTCATCCTCTCCTCCGCCCTCCTTTTCTGCCTCCTTCTCTTCCGTCTTCTCTTTATACATTCTTCCTCATCTTTCACTCTCCCATCTTCCTCCCTCCCATGCCTAACCTAACCTAGCCTAACCTAATCCTAACCAAACCTAACCTAACCTCAACCAACCTCACCCTAACACTAGCACTGACATTAACACTAACCTAACCTCACACTAACACTAACCTAACCTAACCTAACATAACCCCACACTAACCTAACCTAACCTAACCCCACACTAACCTAACCTAACCTAATATATATATCATTCAAATCTCCACCTCCACCTCACACCACCTCTCTGTTCTTATCTAATCATGCGGCAGTGTAACTTAGTGAAGGCTATAGACGTCATGCACTGTATCCTCACTCTGCATGATATAAAGGCAGTGTGACTTAATATTGAAGGTCATGCAATCATATGAAGTTGTGCATGATTTACTGTGAATGATCAGTCTAGCTCAACCTATCATGTCAGACTGTGCATGACCTATTGTGCACTTTCAGTCTAGTTCAAATCTATCATGTCAGACTGTGCATGTCCCATTGTACCGTCAGTCTATTTAACGTCTATCATGTCAGGCTGTGCATGACTTAATGTACCGTCAGTCTTGTTCAAATCTATCATGTCAGACTGTGCATGACTTAATGTACCGTCAGTCTAGTTCAAATCTATCATGTCAGACTGTGCATGACTTACTGTACCGTCAGTCTAGTTCAAATCTATCATGTCAGACTGTGCATGACTTAATGTACCGTCAGTCTAGTTCAAATCTATCATGTCAGACTGTGCATGACTTAATGTACCGTCAGTCTAGTTCAAATCTATCATGTCAGACTGTGCATGACTTAATGTACCGTCAGCTAGTTCAAATCTATCATGTCAGACTGTGCATGACTTAATGTACCGTCAGTCTAGTTCAAATCTATCATGTCAGACTGTGCATGACTTAATGTACCGTCAGTCTAGTTCAAATCTATCATGTCAGACTGTGCATGACTTAATGTACCGTCAGTCTAGTTCAAATCTATCATGTCAGACTGTGCATGACTTAATGTACCGTCAGTCTAGTTCAAATCTATCATGTCAGACTGTGCATGACTTAATGTACCGTCAGTCTAGTTCAAATCTATCATGTCAGACTGCATGACAATGTACCGTCAGTCTAGTTCAAATCTATCATGTCAGACTGTGCATGACTTAATGTACCGTCAGTCTAGTTCAAATCTATCATGTCAGACTGTGCATGACTTAATGTACCGTCAGTCTAGTTCAAATCTATCATGTCAGACTGTGCATGACTTACTGTACCGTCAGTCTAGTTCAAATCTATCATGTCAGACTGTGCATGACTTAATGTACCGTCAGTCTAGTTCAAATCTATCATGCCAGACTGTGCATGACACATTATGTAGTCTACAGCACCCGTCCGTCATGTGAGAATGTGCGTGATTTGAAGGCCGCGTGAGTTATGCCTTAAGACCGGGCATAACGAGACTTGCGGACACTGACCTGTAATCAGATCTGTCCATTACACGGTCAATAGGAAGTGATATCATACCCGGAACTGACGTCACACCAGGAACTGACGTCACACCAGTGATTGACGTCACACCAGGAATTGACGTCACACCAGGAACTGACGTCACACCAGGAACTGACGTCACACCAGGAATTGACGTCACACCAGGAACTGACGTCACACCAGGAATTGACGTCACACCAGTTAAATAAAACTTAATATACTGACACAAAAGTTCATTAATTTATCAGTCATTTTGTATTTTGTCCCAGTTTATCATTCTCGTGTTTTCTGGCTATTCGTTATTTATTCACTTATCAAATTCCTCTTATAATTCCCTATCCAAATATCTAATTCATTTTATATTTACATTCTATTTATATATTTCGTCATTTTTACTTATTCCTAATTTATCCATTTTCATTATTCATTCATCAAGTTTTTATTTCCCTTCAAATATGAAACTCATAATGAGAGAGAGAGAGAGAGAGAGAGAGAGAGAGAGAGAGAGAGAGAGAGAGAGAGAGAGAGAGAGAGAGAGAGAGAGAGAGAGAGAGAGAGAGAGAGAGAGAGAGACCCTTCACAATAAATAAATAAAACAATATTCACCTAACCTAACCTAACCTAACCTCTCACCATTTATAATTACCCCCTAGAAAAGTAACCAAACACCGATTAAAATATTCCCAATTATATATATAAAAAAGGTCATTTGAAAATAATACCAAAATTACAATAACTAATCATTAATAATTTCCGGATATTTCCCGCGATTATATTATATTTGCTGGTGTTATTTTATACATTCAGGATATTAACATGACTTAGGGATAAATATTTACAGTAATCCTTCCTAACGTAGCTTCCATTATTACCCATGTGGTGTGTGTGTGTGTGTGTGTGTGTGTGTGTGTGTGTGTGTGTGTGTGTGTGTGTGTGTGTGTGTGTGTGTATGTACAGTATGTATGTATGTATGTATGTATGTATGTATGTATGTATGTATGTATGCATGTAATGTTGTGGTTGTTGGTTTGGTGTGTTGTAACTTCTTGAGTATGATGATTTAACCCTTTGAGTAATATGACTTAACCTCATTAGAAAGAAGACTCAATCCCTCCAACCAAACCTACTATAAGAACATAAGAATGGAGGAACCTACAGCGGGCCTATTGGCCCATACTGGGCAGTCCCGTTTATACCAAACCCCTATTACTCATATAAGCATCCAACCTATGTTTGAAGCTATTCAGCGTATTCGAGTTAATGATGATATTTGGTAACTTGTTCCATTCATCACTACTCTGTTCCAAACCAATATTTACTTATTTCACGCAGAAATCTAAATTTGTCTAATTTAAAACCATTGTTCATTCGCTCCTGGTTGGATAGTTTGAGTACCTTTGTAATATCGCTGTTTAACCCTGACTTCATTTATACACCTCTATCATGTCGCCCCTCGCTCTACGTCTCTCGAGGAGTGCAAATTAAGATCTCTTTTAACCTGTCTCTGTATTCAAGGTTCTAATGCCGGGATTGATCTTGTCATTCTCCTCTGGATTCTTTCCAAAAGGATTCTATCTGCATTCTGTAATACGGAGACCAGAACTGAACTGCATAATCAGGTGAGGTCTCACAAGCGCTGAATATAATTTTAAAGATGACCTCGCTAGTCTTGTAACTAACACTCCTTTGTGTGAATTAGAAACTATTAGCCTTGTTATCATTACTCCTAGTCTCTCTCGCAGTCGGATTCACAATGGCATCGTTATTCATCTATTAACTAGTTTCCCCTGTTTACATCTCCTATACTGAGTACTTTACATATGTCACATTGAATTTCATCTGCCATTTTTCCGACCATTTGAAAAATTTTTTAGATCTTCCTGTAGTTTGCAGAGTCCTCATCAGATTTAATTACACGTCTATTTTAGTGTCATCAGCAATTTACTTATGTTGCTGTCTATGCAAATATCTATGTTGTTTATGTATATAATAAATAATAATGGTCAAGTACTGAGCCTTGGGGGAACTCCACTAGTGACGTTGCTCCAATGCGATTTAATTACCGTTATAACTCACTCGCTGTTTCTGTCCCGTAACCACGCCCAAATCCATTTAAGAAGGATATTACCTTTGATATATGCGCTTCTACCTTTCTAATTAGTCTTTCGTAGGACTCTGTCAGAAGAGCTTTGCTAAGTCGAGATATACCCTCATAATTGTGCCCTCGTCCACCGATTCGAAGCTGATGAAAAAGAATGTTAATAGATTAGTTAGACATGAATGCCCGCGGCGGAAGCCGTGTTGGGAATCATTGATCAGCGAGCTTCTCCAGGTGGTTTCAGACTTTGAAATAATTGATTCATGGTACCTACTATTGATGTTAGACTGATTGGGCGTGATTTAGAGGATGGTGATCTATCCCCATCTTGAAAATCGGTATTACATTCGCTATCCTCCAGGTTGCTGGTACTACCTGTTTTTAATGACATATTGAAAACAACTTTGCTAAGGGCATACTAAGCTCTTCCTTACATTCCTTTTAATACTCTGGCAAATATCTCATCGGGACCAGGTGACTTATTAGGTTGTCTATTTGCTTATTAACATCGTTACTAGTCACTACTATCTCCGCTTATTTGTTTCTTCACTATCTCTGTATAGAGTCGGTGCCTCAGGTATCATGTTTACCCCAAATTTTCGGTGGTGAAAAACTGTTGAAAAATATTTATTCGATTATTGCTCATTTCTCTGTCATTATCAGTTAGCGCGCCGGTATCTGAACGTATTGATCGAAATCTTATCTCGTGTTTTTAGTTTGATACATTTGGTAGAATCCTTTGGGGTTTGTTCGCCTCCTGCCATCTTCAGTTCATAATTCCTCTTTTGCTTTTCTTATCTCGGTCTTCACCCTACCGGCCAGTACCTTATATATAATACTCCGGAGGTAAGCTTATACGATTTATCCTTCTACCTATAGCTTTCCTTTGACCAATAATGTTCTTCTTATAATTATTTATCCATTTAGGTCATTGTTGTCTGATCTGGGATTTTTGTATGGTATGTTATGCCTTTGTGCATTAAGTAACCCATTATTTAAATTATTCGTGGAGACTCGGCAATCTCAGATCTCGTTATCAGGTCAGTGTCATCTATGAGCTCGCACCCAAGCGCGACACCTCCCTCAGCTGCCTCTTTAAACTACCAAAGTCTGCCTTCACCAATCTGGGACTTTGTGGAATTTATAACGTCTGACCTGAAAATCTAACTGGAATCTAATTTCTTTGTGATCGCTGTTTGCAAGTTCGTTCCCCTACCTCGACATTGCTAATGAGGTTTCTCTGTTCGACAGAACTAAATCCTGATATATTATTACCCCGGGTGGGTTCGGTTATGTGTTGACGAGAGCAGTCCTGGATCGTTTCGAAATCCTCTGATGCTGAGTTACCCGTAAGGTCAGTCAATCTATTTGGCCGGGTTAAAATCGCCTACTATACAGACTTTGTTGTGTATGAAGCCCATAACATTTCATCCCAGATAAGTCACTCATTAACTCTATCAAGATTGGGGGGTCTATATATTACTCCTATGATTAATTTTCCCTAGTTGATTAATTCTATCAAATTGTTTCTGTATTCCGCTCAGTTTTATTTCATATTTATTTCGCACTTCAGATTATCCTGACATGAATGGCTACTCCGCCTCCTTTCCTGGACAGCCTATCGGTATGGAACAATTTGTAATCCGCAATTTGAGGTGTTCGACCGGCAACTCCGTGAGTCTAGGTTGATCCATGTTTCAGTGAATGCTATTATGTCGATTTTTTTTTTCGGTACATACCAGAGCCTAATATCATCCATTTTGTTTCTCATACTTCTACTGTTCGCGTAGTAGACATTTAAGTTAGTCGTGTTCTGAGTCCTCCTTTGCCGCATTTGGGTTTAAACTCCTGTCTAATGTAGTTTGTCATCATTCTAACACTATTTCCTGTAATCTTTCCTTTGTTTACCCGCTCCCACTGCAGTTTCCCCCACCCTGTGCCCATATGTTCCCCTAGCAGTTTAAAATTTGATATCTTTTGAACTGCCCACCTCCTAAGACAGCCAGGGTTGCCACCCCCTCCCCTAGCATAAAGGTCCCTTCTGCCGTGAAAGTTGTCCCAGTTATCAATGAATGGGACTGAAGCATTGACTTGCAATATCCGTCAAGACGGCCGTTGACCTGTGCCGTTGACAACCATTCATTAACTAACTCTCCTTCTAGGCAGGACACCACATATGATGGGGATCCCTCCTTAGTCCCTAATACGATCTGTAAGCTGTCTTGAACTTATCAAGCTCTTCCTCTACACCGTATCATTGCCTCCTGCACTGAGGAGCGGATAATGGGTTTGTTCCCCGTACCAGACAGATATTGTCCATCCTCTCAACTATATCCCCCACCCCCAGCTCTGGCAAACACACCCTCATCCTATTTTTATTTTTTTACCACAAAATCTGTCCAAGTACCTTACCTGTGAGTCCACCAACAATTAAAGTTTTATACCTTCCTTTGTCAGCCCTGTCTGAGCTGTACTAACGTCCAATTCGTCTATCAAGGGATGAACGAGTTGGTAGACAGCTGTTGTTGTCGTATCCGTGGTGTGTTTTTCACCCCAGTTTGGTTGTCCCCTCTCCTCACAACTTCATTCCCCCAGAGTTATCGTCCTTCACCCTTTCCTTGTAGCACTACCACAACCAGGAACTACCACAACCAGGAACGACCACAACCAGGAACTACCACAACCAGAAACTACCACAGCCAGAACTACCACAACCAGGAACTACCACAACCAGGAACTACCAAACCAGGAACTACCACAACCAGGAACTACCACAACCAGGAACTACCACAACCACAAACTACCACAACCACCACAACCAGAACTACCACAACCAGGAACGACCACAACCAGGAACTACCACAACCAGAAACTACCAGCCAGGAACTACCACAACCAGGAACGACCACAACCAGGAACTACCACAACCAGAAACTACCACAGCCAGGAACTACCACAACCAGGAACTACCACAACCAGGAACTACCAAACCAGGAACTACCACAACCAGGAACTACCACAACCAGGAACTACCACAACCACAAACTACCACAACCAGGAACTACCACAACCAGGAACTACACAAAGGACTACCAAAACCAGAAACTACCCAGGAACTACCACAACCAGTAACTACCACAACCAGGAACTACCACTACCTACAACCAGGACCAAAACCAGAAACTACCACAACCAGGAACTACCACAACCAGAAACTACCACAACCAGGAACTACTACAACCAGAAGCTACCACAACCAGGAACTACCAAAACCAGTAACTACCACAACCAGGAACTACTACAACCAGAAGCTACCACAACCAGGAACTACTACCACAACCAGAAACTAACAACCAGTAACTACCACAACCAGGAACTACCAAAACCAGAAACTACCACAACCAGGAACTACTACAACCAGAAGCTACCACAACCAGGAACTACCACAACCAGGAACTACCACAACCAGAAACTACCACAACCAGTAACTACAACAACCAGAAACTACCACAACCAGTAACTACCACAAACAGGAACTACCACAACCAGGAACTACCACAACCAGGAACTATCACAACAAGGAACTACCACAACCAGAAATTACCAAAACCAGAAACTACCACAAGGAACTACCAGGAACTACCACAACAGGAACTACCACAACCAGGAACTACCACAACCAGGAACTACCACAACCAGAAACTACAGAACTACCACAACCAGGAAACTACCAAACCAGGAACTACCACAACCAGGAAACTACCACAACCAGGGAACTTACCACAACCAGGAACTACCACAACCAGAAACTACCACAACCAGAAACTACCACAACCAGGAACTACCACAACCAGGAACTACCACAACCAGGAACTACCACAACCAGGAACTACCACAACGCCTCGACCAAGATTCACCACAGGGATAATGGCTCTATAGATCGGGTTAAATGTCTCCAGTAGGAGTTACCACAACGTCTCCTGCAGAAGGTAGAGTATTACTGGGTTAATCCTCTTACAGATCTCCACAACGTCTCCAGGAGGAAAAGGCAGAGAGGTTTATGTTTCACCTGATTTTCTTACCTCCACCTCCAGCAGCCACAAGAGAGACCACTACTCGGCCAGGAGCTACTTAACTCCCCCGTCAGGAGCCACCACAAGGGGTAATACTGCAGCAGAACCACTCTCTTTTTCCTACTGGGAGCCATTACATAGAATTGCCAGCACGACAAACACGCTCGCTAACCCTCCCTACCAAGAGTGGATGTCCAGCACCGCCTTCTGCAGATTCTGATCCCGCGAACTGCACACAGGGAAGAGGTTCTCAGAGAAGACGGTGACGGGGGAGCTATTATGGTCACAGTCGCCGGGAGCCAGTGACTATGTTGAGGCCACGATGGTGTACTAACGCGAAGGTACTTTCTCTCTCACACTCCCTTGTGCACTCTTACACACACACTCTGACACACTTTCACACTCACTCTAACGCACAGTCTTATACACACTGCGTTACACAATTTCACATGCACAGATTCTAACACAATATCCTTGCACACAGACTCTTTCCTCTTCACCCAACCCTCATACACACTCACTCGCTTACCTCTCCACATACTCGGTCACTTTCTCTCTCTTTCATAGCAGGTCCTCACACACACACACACACACACACACACACACACACACACACACACACACACACACACACACACACACACACACATACACACACACATACACACACACACTTTGCTGTAACTCAGAATCTAGTATGACGATCATCCAGCTATGATACAATGATATGAGTTATTAGGGATGTCACCTTCATTGGTGAGTTTTGAGGTGACTAAAGAAACCGATACGGGACCTGCAGCGTCGTTCACATTCGTTGCACACGTGAAGAGCTCCATCTACTGCGGGAGGGGCGGTGGTAACGTTTTTCCGGCGTTGGCGCTTGTCTGCCTCGGTTTGCAGTCGGGCTAACTCGAAAGTACTGACACCTTCTCGTGTGGTGCTCCTCCAAGCGTTACAATGTGGAGTAATCGACTCCCAGGTGAAGAGGTCAATTTTACACTTTTCGTTAGGTGACTGTAAAGTAGCTGCTTTGGCAGTCTACTTTCGTCCATGCGGGTAACATGGCCAGTCCAACGTAGTTGTTCATGGATAATGGTAGCCTCGTTGCACCTGCAGTTGGTGTCAGCAAGAATACTGACATTTGTTCTCTTGTCTTCCCAGCGAACTCGGAGGATGGAACGTAGACTACGTTGGTGAAAGTTTTAAAGTGCCTTGAGGTGCCTCCTGTATGTGACCCATGTCTCGGTGCCATATAGCAGGGTGGGCAGGACCACTGCTCGATATACGTGCAGATTTGTAGATAATTTCAGCTCCCTACAGCTGAAGACATGATTTCGCGGTCTGCCAAAGGCTTGAGATGCACATCTGATCCGATGCTGAATCTCTTCATCTACGTCTGCGGTGGTAGACAAGTTGGAGCCGAGATACCGAAGAGTGGGCAACATTACAGAAGGTAGAACCATTAACCTGGATGGATGGTGGAGGTGTGTCTGAACCAGGGGCAGGTTGAAAGAGAACCTGAGTCTTACGAACATTCACCTCAAGGCCGAAGTGTGCATACGCGTTTGCGTAGATATTCAGGATCTCCTGTAGGTCGTGTTCAGTGTGAGCAACAAGGGTGAGGTCGTCTGCATACTGAGGTTCAGTAATGGAAGCTGTCGACAGCTTTGTTCTTGCCTGGAGTCGTCTTATGTTGAAAAGACCCCCTTCACCCGGTACTCGATGTTCACCCCGCTGGCTAAATTGGCACTGGCACGAGTAAGGAAGGCAGCCAAGAAGATGGAAAAGAGAGTTGGTGCAAGTGCACACCCTTGTTTAACCCCCGTTTGGATGAAGAAGAACTCTGACTGGGTGCCTTTGTACAGGACACTGCCGTTCATGCCATCATGGAGTTGCCTCACAATGGCGATGGATTTTGGTGGGCAGCCAAATCGGCTGAAAGTCCCTGTTGACTGAGTCAAGGGCATTGGTTAGGTCGATGAAAGTCATGTACAGGTCACGACGCTGTTCTCTGCACTTTTTATGTGTCTGGCGGGCAGCAAAGATCCTGTCAGTGGGGCCTCGTGATGGTCTAAAACTACATTGAGATTCTGGGAAGGACTTCTCAGGAAGAATTCTGTTTAGGAGGACTCGGGCGATACTCTTGCCAGCTAAGGAGAGCAGCGAGATCCCACGGTGGTTGCCACAGTCTGACCGGTCTCCCTTGTTCTTATAAATATTGACAATGGAGGCGTCTTTAAGAGCTTGGGGGATTTCCTCCGTTTCCCATATATTCTCCAGGAGAGAGTGGAGACGGGTGGTAAGCAGAGGTCCCCCTGCTTTATACAGCTCGCCTGGGATTCCATCAGGCCCTGAGGCTATGTTATTTTTCATCTGTTTGATGGCAGTAGCTACCTCATTCAGGGATGGAGGATAGCTGAGGTGGATCAGCTCTGGGTGCTGAGGGACCTGCTGGGTAGTCAGGACATCCACATCGGTGTTTTGGTTGAACAATGAATAGTAGTGCTCTTTCCAGCGCTAAAGGAAGCCTTCATCATCTTTAATTATGAGGTTAGCGTCAGATGAACGGGGGTGGAAATGAAAAATTTGCGCATCTTGTGCTGATCTGCAAGTTTTTATGCTTCACATGTTTTATTTTAAGCCAGTCGTTCTTTAGATTGCGAAGTTCCCGCACGCACGCACACCCACCTTCTCACGTAGTCTTGTACCTTCAGGAATAAGTAATGTAAATAGTTAGATTAGGTTAGGTTCCGAGTACCCTCTGACTTTTTATAATGGACAAAAAGTAACAGAGTTTTGACTCCTGCTCGACCACCGACCGACAGAAACAAAACAAAGTTACTAATAAGAAGTTGAAAGTTAAAAAGCAACATTTTCAACTTATTTCACAGCATCAGAAAAATGACAGACTCACGGACGGACCAAAAAAGTTTACCCTCAGTGACTTTCTTGTTTATAAGATTTTTTATGTTGTTGTTCCTATATAATATAACCTCCCACACTTCAAAAGATTAACCTAACCTAACCTAACCTAACCTAACCTAACCTAACCTAACCTAACCTAACCTACCCTAACCTAACCTAACCTAACCTCCCACACTTCAAAAGATTAACCTAACCTAATCTAGCCTAACCTAACTTACCTTAACCTAACCTAACCATCTCTCCTTTACGAACCAGGAAGAAAAAGAAAGAGAGAGAGAGAGAGAGGGAGAGAGAGAGAGAGAGAGAGAGAGAGAGAGAATATCACAAAGAATATATCCTTACAAAATATACCTGAAACGAGGGGAAAAATCCACTTGACTGATTATGATGGTAAATATTGGAAATGAGGGGAAGGATTCGTTCAGGGTGGAAAATGAGAAGAATACAACCCTAATACCGGGGTTATGTTATGTAATGAGGGGAAATAGATGCATTTGACTGAGGGAAATAGTAAAGAAGGGATTCTTTCAGAGGGGATTTAGGAGAGGAAAATTACGAGAAAGCACCTGTAACGAGGGGAAAAGGGATGAATTAGGCTTCAGTGACAAGGGGTATCCGAGTATCAGGCTGAGGGAAACAAGGGGAAAATGCTAGAGAAGAGATGAGATTAGAGTTGAAATAGGATGAGAATACATCCCTGTCGCGAAGCTGGTGTCTGAAACGAGGGGAAAAAAGATTCAGCGATCACATCAGGATATATAAACGTGAGGATGAGGGTGATAGGGAAGAGGGGAGGAACTAATTCAGAGGGGAATCAAGAGGGGGAAAAGGATGATAACGCACGGTAGGTTGGTGTCTGAAACGAGGGGAAAAAGATGCATTAGACTTCACGCCATGGTAAGTGTGGAGTATCAGACCGAGGGGAAATGAGGGGAGAAGATTAGAGAAGAGGGGAGTTTAGAGGGGAAAATGGGATGAAAATTTTCCCCAATCCTGAAGTTAGTATCTGTGAAAGAGGGGAAAAGGGATTCATATATTTCTGTGAGGAGAGGTATTGGAGTATCAATCTAAGGAAAATGAGGGGATATCGCCCATGGTGAGGGGAGAGAAGAGGGGAAACATAAGAAAAACTTTCCACACTCGTCAGTCTCGTGTCTGTACCGAGGGGAAAAAAGAATCTAGGATTTCAGTGATGAAGCGTATTGAGCGATCCAACCGAGGGAAACAGGGGGAAAACTGCCCATGATAAGAGGAGTTAAGAGGGGAAAAAAGAGGAAAGTACATCCCAATCCTGAAGCAAGTGTCTTTAATGAGGGGAACAACAACTAACATTAAAGACCAAACCCGACTCACACAAGGGGAAAATGAATGTAATTAGAGGGGAAAATTAGCAATGAAACTGGCGACTATAATGAGGGGAAATGAGCCATAGTCTCTCTCACAGTTCGAGGGCATGGTTAAGGAAGGAGAGAGAGAGAGAGAGAGAGAGAGAGAGAGAGAGAGAGAGAGAGAGAAACCTAAGGGTGAAAGAGTGAGATAGTAGTAGAGTGAGAGAAGGAGAAAGTGAGAGACTGACAACTGAGGAAGGTGTGAAAGCTTAATGGGAAAGCTTTGAATAAAAGAGGCATGAAAGTTTCGTGGGGAAAGCTTAAGGAAAGATAGAAAAAGATGGAGACAATGAAAGCTTGATGAGAAACCTTAAAGAATGTGAGTAGTGGAAGCCTCGTAAGAAAGCATAAGGCAGGAGAGAGTGTGAAACCTGGTTAAGCTTCGTGGGAAAGCTTGGAGCAGGAGAAAGTGTGTACAAATAGTGAAAGTCTGGAAGGAAATCTTTTCCGTGATAGAAAGAGGGAGACAAGAGAAAGCTGTGGAGGCTCGCTCGGAAATCCTTAGCTAAGAGAGAGAGCGTGTAAAAGTAGTGAAAGTTTTAGCGAAATATTTTTGGGTGATGTAAAGAGACAGACGAGTGAAAGTAGTGAAAGTTGTTAAGGCTTGGAAGCATTTTTTGAGAGAAGTAAAATTATAATAACTGAAAAATTGAGACAGACGGAGAGAGAGAGAGAGAGAGAGAGAGAGAGAGAGAGCACCAGCACCTAGCACCGATCCGTCTCTACCTAGCACCCAGCACTCAACACCTAGCCACAGGGGGGTAGGTCTCAGCTCCACGTTAATGAGGGTACACCAACTTAATTACAACACAAATGTCTTGCTAATTAAAGGAATAATTAGTTAGAGGAAACTTGAGTACCACATTAGTAGAACCAGAGGAACAACAAAATTACCAGTTTGAGATCATGACGAAAACTTAACGAAAACTTAGTGAGAAATTGGCGAGAACTGGGAGGGAAATTGGCGAGAACTGGGCGGGAAATTGGCAAGATCTGGGCGGGAAATTGGCAGGAACTGGGTGGGAAATTGGCGAAAACTGGGCAGGAAAATGGCGAAAACTGGGCGGTATATTGGCGAAAACTGGGTGGGAAATTGGCGAAAAATGGGCTGGAAACTGGCGAGTTCTTGGAGAGAATTTGGCGAGAAAATAACAGCGAAAACAGACCTGGAATTAGGGCGGGTCAGGACGTTTCGGGTATTTTATATAGCACTAAGGTTTACAGATACTATAACCAGGTTAAATTCCCAGCCTCGTGTGAGAATTTTTACTCCTTGTCATTGAATTAGTAAAAAAAAAGTTGGGATTTGGTTTTTTTTGTTGTTGTTGAAAAAAAGAGGCTTTATTTTTTCATGTTTGTTGTTAGTTTCTTTATTCGCGGGAGGAGGAGGAAGAGGAAGAGAGAGGAGGAAGAGGAGGAGGAGCACGAGAAGGAAGAGGTGGAGGCCCTTCCTCTCCTGCTGTCAGCTGAGTGGGAGAGGAAATGTGGAAGTGAGAGACTGGGAAAAGGGGGAGTTGAAGAGGAGAGATTGGGTGAGTGGGTGAGTGGGAGAGGAGTGAGTGAGTGGGAGAGTGGGTGAGAGTATGAGAGTGAGGGAGAGTGAGAAAGTGAGAATGGGAGTGAGAGAGAGTGAAAGAGAGGAACAGTGGGAGAGGAGTGAGTGAGTGAGTGGGAGAGTAGTGGTGGAGAGCGACGGTACCACAGTCAAGGCCTCGAGGCTCAAGTTGAAGTAAAATTACAGAAGTTTGAAGTCGAGTTACGTCATTTCTCATGCGGAAGTCCTGCTCGAACAGCTGCCAACACCTGCTGCAAACAGATATCAACACCTGTTGTCAACACCTGCGAGCACCTGCTGCCAACATATGATAACACATGTCAACACCTGCTTCCAACACCTGCTGCCAACAGCTGTCAAAACCTGCTGTCAACACACAAAAAAGCACGCACAAACGCACATACATGCGTTTACAGAGTCAAAATATTCTTCACTATGAACCAGGTCTCAGCCTCTCCATCATCAACACAACTGACTGGTAAACACAGGTAACAAAGCTAATTAACTTTTGCTCCAAACTCCCCCATGAGAGAGAGAGAGATAGTGTGTGTGTGTGTGTGTGTGTGTGTGTGTGTGTGTGTGTGTGTGTGTGTGTGTGTGTGTGTGTGTGTGTGTGTGTGTGTGTGTGTGTGTGTGTTGTGTGTGTGTGTGTGTGTGTGTGTGTGTGTGTGTGTGTGTGTGTGTGTGTGTGTGTGTGTGTGTGTGTGAGAGAGAGAGAGAGTGTAGATGTGTTCGTAATGAAGTTATGTTTTCATCAAGAGGTTACATAAGTCATGGTTACAACTCTCACTCGGAGAACACGTCCTTGTGCCTCCGTCTCCGGTAGTTTGGGTGAAGTGATCTTGTTGCCTCTGTGCTTCACGACGTAAAGAGGTACTAATTTACCTTTGCTCTTTGTTATTTTCTTTTGAGTGTACCTCCTTCTCCTTTGATGCCTGTGTTTTTATATAAATATTCCAAAGGTTAAACTCTCAGAGGTGACTTGTATCTTATTCACCTGTGGTACCTTTGTTTTTTGTTTTTTGTTAGAATTCTACAAATGTTAAATACTATGTTGAACGTAGGTCATAGCTCCATTGCTTCTGAAACCTTTGTAATTGATCTTTGTGTGAACTTGGGTGAGGTAGGTTAAGTCTAGTTAGGTTAAGTTAGGTAATGTTAGGTTGAGTTAGATCAGGTAAGCTTAGGTTAGGCTAAATTAATAATAGAGTTAGGTATACTATTTTGTTAGTCTGTGTGAGAGAGAGAGAGAGAGAGAGAGAGAGAGAGAGAGAGAGAGAGAGAGAGAGAGAGAGAGAGAGAGAGAGAGAGAGAGAGAGAGAGAGAGAGAGAGAGAGAGAGAGAGAGAGAGAGAGAGAGAGAGAGAGAGAGGAGAGAGAGAGAGAGAGAGTGTTTCCTCCCTAACACAGACCAACTTTACCTAGCGTCGCCCAACATAATATTCGGGGCACCCTTGAGCCATATATCTGACGATAACCTTATCTCACTCTGCCTGAAAGCCGACCTAAGGCAGGCTAAAGCAGGCTGAGGCAGGTTAAAGCAGACTAACGGAAGACATATGGCTGCAGCGGTTCCTGAGGCCAGGTCGACAGCCATATGACTGGAATAGACTCTCACGGGACCAAGGTTCAACACACTTTGAGAGAGAAAAGAGAGAGAGAGAGAGAGAGAGAGAGAAAGAAAGAGAGAGAGAGAGAGAGAGAGAGAGAGAGAGAGAGAGAGAGAGAGAGAGAGAGAGAGAGAGAGAGAGAAATCTATATAGTTAAATAAATAGAAATGAAGAAAAAAAAATGCTCATGCAGACAGACGGAAGGTTACCACAGGTGTTGAAGCGGAAGAAGGAAGAAAATGTGTTAATTTTATATATTTTTCAGTTCTGGATTTAAAATGTTAAATGTACCCAGTGTGTATATATCCACGCTCTGCTGCACCCAGTGTGCATATATCCACGCTATCCTCCACCCAGTGTGTATATATCCACGCTCTCCTCAACCCAGTGTGTATATATCCACGCTATCCTCCAACGTAGTGGTATATATATCCACGCTATCTTCTCCACCCAGTGTGTGTATATCCACGCTCTCCTCCACCCAGTGTGCATATATCCACGCTATCCTCCACCCAGTGTATATATATCCACGCTCTGCTCCACCCAGTGTGTATATATCCACGCTCTCCTCCACCCAGTGTGCATATATCCACGCTATCCTCCACCCAGTGTATATATATCCACGCTATCCTCCACCCAGTGTATATATATCCACGCTATCCTCCACCCAGTGTGTATATATCCACGCTCTCCTCAACCCAGTGTGTATATATCCACGCTATCCTCCACCCAGTGTATATATATCCACGCTCTGCTCCACCCAGTGTGTATATATCCACGCTCTCCTCCACCCAGTGTGTATATATCCACGCTCTCCTCAACCCAGTGTGTATATATCCACGCTATCCTCCACCCAGTGTGTATATATCCACGCTATCTCACCCAGTGTGTATATATCCACGCTATCCTTCACCCAGTGTAGTATGAGTATCCACGCCATCTCCACCCAGTGCATATATCCACGCTAACCTCCACCCAGTGTGTATATATCCACGCTATCCCACCAGTGCATATATCCACGCTATCGTCCACCCAGTGTGTATATATCCATCGCCATTTCCACCCAGTGTGTATATAATATCCTAAAGCTATCCTCCACCCAGTGTGTATATATCCCCGCCATCGTCCACCCAGTGTATATATATCCACGCCATCTCCACCTATGTGTATATATCCACGCTATCGTTCAATTCAGTGTGTATATATCCACGCTAACCTCCACCCAGTGTGTATATCCACGCTATCTCCACCCAGTGTGCATATATCCACGCTATTGTCCACCCAGAAGTGCAGAGACCACGCCTCTCTCCACCCAGTGCAGAGAGATCCACGCCATCCTCCCCACCCAGTGTGTATATATCCACGCTATCGTCCACCCAGAGGTATATATTCACGCCTCCTCCACCCAGTGTGTATATATCCACGCTATCTCCACCCAGTGTGTATATATCCACGCTATCCTCCACCCAGTGTGCATATATCCACGCTATTGTCCACCCAGTGTGTATATATCCACGCTATCCTCCACCCAGTGTGCATATATCCACGCTCTCCTCAACCCAGTGTGCATACATCCTCGGTATCCTCCACCCAGTGTGCATATATCCACCCTATCCTCCACCCAGTGTGCATATATCCACGGTATCCTCCACCTAGTGTGCATATATCCACGCTATCCTCCACCAAGTGTGCAAATATCCACGCTACCCTTCACCCAGTGCGCATATATCCACGCTATCCTCCACCCAGTGTGTATATCCACGCTATCCTCCACCTAGTGTGTATATATCCACGCTAGCGTTCACTCAGCGTGTATTTTCACGCTTGGGGGAGAAAAACTGCCTAAACTCTATTAAGCTTTCAGTAAATTCCCCACGAGAAAAATAGTTTGGCCCACCTAACTCTAGTTTATGTAGTGAGAGAGAGAGAGAGAGAGAGAGAGAGAGAGAGAGAGAGAGAGAGGAACAATGTAGGCTGGCCAGATATATATATATATACTTTAATCAGGGCTGAACTAATCCCCGGTCCGCGTAACCTGGCCAGAAATTTCGTTACATAGCCATAAATGTTGTTAGGTTAGCTTAAGTCAGTTAAGCTTAGGTTAGGTTAGGGAGGAGATGGTGAGGTGAGGTGAGTTGAGGTGAGGTTAAGGCTAAGTTAGGTAAAATAAGGTTAGGTTAATTTAGGTTAGGAGGTTGGTCAGGTTAAGGAGAGGTGTGGTGAGGTGAAGGTTAGGTTAAATAAGGATAGAATAAATTATGATAAAAGGATAGTTTAGTTAGGTAAAGGTGAGGTGAGGAAGGTTTAGATAAGGTATCATGGTATCGAGGGGAAAGTTTTAAATTTGATAAAATCATGGCTCACCGATAGAACGCAGAGGGTCAGCGTAGATGGTGTTAAATCTGAGTGGGGCTGTGTAACCAGTGGGGTTCCCCAGGGGTAAGTACTAGGCCCACTCTTGTTCATAATCTACATAAACGATCTAGATACTGGGATCAGCAGTGACATAAGCAAGTTTGCGGATGACACCAAAATAGGGCGTCAGATTAATTCAGGGCAGGATGCAAATGCATTACAGGAGGATCTAAATAAACTGCAGGGGTGGTCCGAAAAATGGCAAATGCAATTCAACACCGGCAAGTGCAGCGTACTTAATATTGGAAGAACAAATACTGATAATGTATACAGGCTTTACAACATCAACCTAGAGAAGGCGACTTGTGAAAGAGACCTAGGAGTACTTGTAAGCCCGGACCTACGGCCTAGAAAACAGTGCGTTAATGTTCGAAATAAGGCAAACAGAGTATTGGGTTTTATATCTAGAAGTGTAAGTAACAAGAGTGCAGAGGTCTCATTGCAACTATATCTTGCGCTAGTCAGGCCGCACCTCGATTATGCGCTTCAGTTCTGGTGCCCTTATTATAGAATGGATATAAATTCACTAGAGTCGGTGCAGCGAAGAATGACGAAAATGATTCCGGGATTTAGAAACCTTCCATATCAGGATAGGTTAAAGAAACTTAACTTGCATTCCCTAGAAAGACGAAGAGTGCGGGGAGATATGATAGAAGTATTTAAGTGGGTGAAAGGAATCAATAAAGGGGATATAAATAAAGTTCTTATAATATCCGAGCAGGATAGGACTCAGAGCAACGGATTTAAGTTGGATAAGTTTAGGTTTAGGAGGGAGATAGGAAGAAACTGGTTCACAAATAGGGTGGTGGACGAGTGGAACAAGCTTACCAGCTTTGTAGTAAGTGCGGGAACTCTGGAAAGTTTTAAGGTTTGTTAGGTGAGGTGAGGTGAGGTAAGATGAGGTGACGTGAGGTGAGGTGAGGTGAAGTGAGGTGAATTGAGGTTAGGTTAGGATAGGATAGGTTTGGTTAGGTTAGGTTAGGAAAGGCGAGGACGACATTGCATTCGGCCATCTTCACTTCCCCAAACAGTAATGGGATGTATCATTTACACGTTCTGAGACACACTTAACCATTCTGAGACACACTTCACCGTTCTGAGACACACTACACAGTTCTGAGACACACTTCACCGTTCTGAGACACACTTCACAGGTCTGAGACACACTTCACCGCACTGAGACATACTTCACCGTTCTGAGACACACTACACAGTTCTGAGACACACTTCACCGTTCTGAGACACACTTCACAGTTCTGAGACACACTTCACCGCACTGAGACACACTTCACCGTTCTGAGACACACTTCAACGTTCTGAGACACACTTCACTGCACTGAGACACACTTCACCGTTCTGAGACACACTTCAACGTTCTGAGACACACTTCACCGCACTGAGACACACTTCACCGTAGTGAGACACACTTCACCGTACTGAGACACACTTTACCGTACTGAGACACACTTCACCGTACTGTCACACTTCACCGTACTGAGACACACTTAACTGTACTGAGACACACTTCACCGTACAGACTTCATGACCCTTTTGTAACTTTGTAAACAACAGCCATATAGTGTTCCTACGGCCCTAAGAACTACTTAATGTGCCTGTAAATGTCTCAGCCAAGGAGACACTCTGCCGGGGTACGAGCATCTCCTTATGGCTGCCCTGAGAGAGATAGAGACAGACAGATTGAGAGAAAGAAGGAGAGAGAGGAGTAGAGCGGGAGAGATACCGAGAGAGGGTGCGGGTGATAGACGGAGAGAGAGAGAGAGAGAGAGAGAGAGAGAGAGAGAGAGAGAGAGAGAGAGAGAGAGAGAGAGAGAGAGAGAGAGAGAGAGAGAGAGAGAGCACTGACTGGTTGTTGAGAGATGCATCTTAAAAACAAAGTAATGTTGTGATAATGTCTCTCTTTCTCTCTTTTTAGTGTGATAGTTTTGCGTGTTGATAGTGTGTCGTTACTCTCTCTCTCTCTCTCTCTTTCTCCTGGACATCACTAAACCTGTTTATTAATCAGTTATCTTCAAGATCCTCCTTCAAGTCTGACTGCCACTCCAGTCATATGTCTTAAACCTTCGTCCTGTTTAACTCTATCCAGCCATGTGTCTTCCTAATCCAGTCTTACCTCTATCCAGATATATGTCTTACCTCAGCTATATGTCTTCCTCAGCCTGACTACTATATCCAGCCATATTTTTTTCCAAAACCAGTCTTATCACTACCCAGCTATATCTTACCCAGCCATATGTCTTCCTTAGCCTGTCTTATAGGTACCTCTACCCAGCCATATGTCTTCCTTAGCCTGTCTTATAGGTACCTCTACCCAGCCATATGTCTTCCTTAGCCTGTCTTATAGGTACCTCTACCCAGCCATATGTCTTCCTCAGTCAGTTTTACCTCTACCCAGCCATATGTCTTGCTCTCAGGCGTAAGAAGATAAAGTTAACTTATATGGCTGAAAATGTCTTGAATATTACGTTTATAGACGAAGGAAGTTGACTGAGAATATACTGTACAGGGGAAGAGATGGGGTGGTGAGGGGGGTGGGGAGGGGGGGTGGGAAGGGGAGGTGGGTGGGGATGTGGGGGAGGATGGAGAGGGGGGTGAGCTGTGTGTGGGAGGTGGAGAGGGGCCGAAGGGGAGGTGGGGTGGGAGGGGTGGTGAGGGGGTGGAGCTGTGGGGGAGGTGGAGAGGGGCCGAGTGGTGGGAGGCGGTGTGGGGTCGAGGGAGAGGGTGGGGCTGTGGGGGGAGGTGGGGAGGGCTCTTAAAGGGGGGAGGGGTCGAGGGAGAGGGGGAGGTAGAGAGAGGGTTCTGGTGATGGGGGAGGTGGAAGGTAATTGGAGGAGGGAAAATGAGGTAGGGGAGGAGTGAGGTAGTGTGGTGGGGGGGGGATTGAGGTAGAGGGTACAGGAAGAAGAAGGGGAAGAGGTAGTAGAGGGGCGGGGGGAGGGTGGGGGAGTGTTCAATTAATGTAGTTTCTTTCATTCATTTTCTCATTATATTTCATTTCCTTCATTTCTTTCGTTTCTCTCAATTCCTTCCAATTCCATCAATATCTATCCTATCTCCTAATCCTTCCAAATTCCTTCCACTTCCCTTAATTCCCTTCACTTCCCTTATCTCCTTTCACTTCCATCACCTTCCTTCACTCCCCTTCACTGCCCTCACCTTCCTGCACTACCCTCACCTTCCTTCACTTCCATCAACTTCTTTCAGTTCCCTCACCTTCCTTCACTACCCTCACCTTCCTTCACTTCCCTCACCTTCCTTCACTTCCCTCACCTTCATTCACTTCCTTCACCTTCTTTCAATTTCCTTCACTTCCCTTATCGTCCTTCTTCTCCACCTTCCTTCACTCTCACCTCCTTCACTCAATCTCACCTTCCTTCAGTTCCTCACCTTCTTGCCTCCTCACCTTCTTCAGTTCCTCACTTTCAGTTCTCACCTTCCTTCACTCTCGCCTAAATTCACTACTCACCTTCCTTCACTGCCCTCACTCTTCCTTTCAGTTCCTCACCTCCTTCCTTCATCTCCACCAGCGGACAATAACTCATGATCAAATCTGAGTTTCTGATAGTTGATAATTTGTCTCCCAAAATGGTCACTATTTGGTCCACCTGATGAGTCGGCACAATTCTCGGACCTTCGTAATGTACAGGCTTATGGGATTAGGGGTCAGCAGGGTGCCATGAGTGGGTACAAGGAGGGGTTCCAAGGGGTTTCGAAAGGGGGTTAAGGGAATGGTGCTTAGAGGGGAAGGTTCCAAGTGAGGTGAGTACTTAGGGGAGGTTCCAAAGGGGTGGATGCCAACGGAAGTATCAGGGAGGTTGAGAGATGCCAGGATGTAGATCAATATGCGAAAAATAAATAATAATAATAATAATAATAATAATAATAATAATAATAATAATAATAATAGTAGTTATAATAATAATAATAATAATAATAATAATAATAATAATAATAATAATAGTTATAATAATAATAATAATAATAATAATAATAATAATAATAATAATAATAATAATAATAATAATAATAATAATAATAATAATAATAATAATAATAATAATAAAAATAATAATAATAATAATAATAATAACACGAGTAAGTCAAACGTAGCAGGACAGCACCGTAGACTTTATTCTCGCTCTCGTCTCCTCACTTAGCCTCTCGGGTCACCGTGTCTTCAACCTGAGAGTCTTAGTGCAATGTTGACGCCATCTTGACTGTTGTTATTGCCACTGTGTTATATTAGATGGTTGTTAGTGTTGTTAAGGAGATAAAGGACCTTAATAACCGAACCCCAGAAATATTTATGAATCATAATGAAAAGAACTGGATATGTTTCGCCCCACTAGCCAGTTAACAAAACCGGCCTCATGATATGTTTCGCTCCACTAGCAAGGAAACACAACCAGCCTCATGATATGCTTCGCCCCACTAGCCAGTTAACACAACCGGCCTCATAATATGTTTCGCCCCACTAGCCAGTTAACAAAACCGGCCTCATGATATGTTTCGCTCCACTAGCCAGTTAACACAACCGGCCTCATGATATGTTTCGCTCCACTAGCCAGGAAACACAACCAACCTCATGATATGTGCTTCGCCCCACTAGCCCGGATTAACACAACCGGCCTCATATTATGTTTCGCTCCACTAGCAGATTAACTATGCAGCCTTATGATATGTTTCGCCCCACTAGCCGGATTAACACAACCGGCCTCATAATATGTTTCGCTCCACTAGCCAATTTAACACAACGGGCACTCCTGATATGTTCCTTACTAGCCAGTAAACACAACCGGCCTCCATATGTTTCGCCCCACTGGCAGTTAACACAACCGGCCTCATATGTTTCGCCCACTAGCCAGTTAACTCAAGCCGGCACAGTATGTTTCGCCCCACCTGGCAGTTAACACAACCGGCCTCATATGTTTCCTCCACGCAGCCAGTTAACACAACCGGCCTCATGATCAAAGTTGTAAGGGACGTCGATGTAAAATAAAACGTAAACACAATAAGAGGAAACAATTTAAAACATCTGGTGAGGAAATATTAAACATTTATTACCGTCTGGAAATATTATTACGTTTTGGGTGTGACGGATTGAGGAGAGATAAATATTACCAATAAACGGGAGAGAGAGAGAGAGAGCTAGAGAGAGAAAAACAATAGTAAATGAAATCTGGTGGGTGAATAACGTAGACTTTATCTCGTTCTCTCGTCACCAGCAACGTTTTTGGCTACCGTATTATCTACATCATCTACTATTGCTACTACTACTACTACTACCACTATTACCTGCAACACACACCAATGAATTCAGGAGTAACAAAATAATGGGAAAAAACACCCCCACCCACAATTTTAAAAAAGTGTGAAAAAATGAGCAACCCTAATACACACACACACACACACACTCTGTCACACTCTGTCACACACACACACACACACACACACACACACACACACACACACACACACACACACACACACACACACACTGTCTCATAGAAACATACATATACACACACACACACACACACACACCATCACTCTCCCCGTCGTAACCCACAACTCTTACACAATCCTCACCATCGCCTCACTTTAATGGACACCAGCACACCTGTTTATTCTACAATATCCGGACAGTAAACTCCTTTTACCGTCCACCCTGACCAAACTTTTACCTCCGTCATTCTCTCTCACTTTCCCTCACTCTCTCTCCCTCTCACAACTGTTTCGTGGTTGGTGAGGGAGTTTTTCTTGACGATGAATAAAATAAGTTTGAACGTAAAAGAAGAGAAACTCGATTTGAAAGGAAAGAAAGTTGACTCGTATGTTAACCTGAATAGAGGGAAAGTTGGTGAAAGTAAAGTAACAATTGGGTTTTGTTATTGGGCGAGTGAGTAATGGTGTTTAGGGATATATTGTGACATAAACCTCTTGAGTATGATGATTTAACCTCTTGAGTATGAGGATTTAATCTCTTGAGTATGAGGATTTAACCTCTTGGGTATGATGATTTAATCTCTTGAGTATGAGGATTTAACCTCTTGAGTATGATGATTTAATCTCTTGAGTATGAGGATTTAACCTCTTGGGTATGATGATTTAACCTCTTGGGTATGATGATTTAGCCTCTTGAGTATGAGGATTTAACCTCTTGAATATGATGATTTAACCCATATATATATATATATATATATATATATATATATATATATATATATATATATATATATATATATATATATATATATATATATATATATATATATATATATATATATTCCCAAATTGCATATAATTAGACCAATTATACTAAAAAATACTTTGCCATTGTAAATTCCAAATTGCACAATTAGGTTCTCTGGCTAATCAGAATATGCTAAACTTGGCAATATTCTTAAATTCTCAGCAACAAAGAGTCAATTTGGTTACAAAACACCGCAAATTTCCACACCTCGTGCAAATTAAAATGAATATTAAAGATGTTGGCTGTGTAGGAACTCGCCTGTGAGAGGTAGTATAGTGCTATAATGACTCCGGCGCCAAGGTCCGGCGTATTATGTTTAATTAACAAGAACTTAGTTGGTGCTGCTAACAAGGACAGTGTAGTTAGTTGGTGCTGTTAACAAGGACAGTGTAGTTTGTTGGTGCTGTTAACAAGGACAGTGTAGTTAGTTGGTGCTGTTAACAAGAACAGTGTAGATAGTTGGTGCTGTTAACAAGGACTGTGTAGTTAGTTGGTGCTGTTAACAAGAACAGTGTAGTTAGTTGGTGCAGTTAACAAGGACAGTGTAGTTAGTTGGTGCTGTTAACAAGGACAGTGTAGTTAGTTGGTGCTGTTAACAAGAACAGTGTAGTTAGTTGGTGCTGTTAACAAGAACAGTGTAGATAGTTGGTGCTGTGAACAAGGACTGTGTAGTTAGTTGGTGCTGTTAACAAGAACAGTGTAGTTAGTTGGTGCTGTTAACAAGGACTGTGTAGTTAGTTGGTGCTGTTAACAAGGACTGTGTAGTTAGTTGGTGCTGTTAACAAGAACAGTGTAGTTAGTTGGTGCTGTTAACAAGAACAGTGTAGTTAGTTGGTGCAGTTAACAAGGACAGTGTAGTTAGTTGGTGCTGTTAACAAGGACAGTGTAGTTAGTTGGTGCTGTTAACAAGAACAGTGTAGTTAGTTGGTGCTGTTAACAAGAACAGTGTAGTAGTTGGTGCTGTTAACAAGAACAGTGTAGTTAGTTGGTGCTGTTAACAAGAACAGTGTAGTTAGTTGGTGCTGTTAACAAGAACGTGTAGTTAGTTGGTGCTGTTAACAAGGACTGTGTAGTTAGTTGGTGCTGTTAACAAGAACAGTGTAGTTAGTTGGTGCTGTTAACAAGAACAGTGTAGTTAGTTGGTGCTGTTAACAAGAACAGTGTAGTTAGTTGGTGCTGTTAACAAGGACAGTGTAGTTAGTTGGTGCTGTTAACAAGGACAGTGTAGTTAGTTGGTGCTGTTAACAAGAACAGTGTAGTTAGTTGGTGTGTTAACAGAACAGTGTAATTTAGTTGGTGCTGTTAACAAGAACAGTGTAGTTAGTTAGTGCTGTAAGAAAGCAAGAACAGTGTAGTTAGTTGGTGCTGTTAACAAGAACAGTGTAGTTAGTTGGTGCTGTTAACAAGAACAGTGTAGTTAGTTGGTGCTGTAAACAAGAACAGTGTAGTTAGTTGGTGCTGTTAACAAGAACAGTGTAGTTAGTTGGTGCTGTTAACAAGAACAGTATAGTTAGTTGGTGCTGTTAACAAGAACAGTGTAGTTAGTTGGTGCTGTTAACAAGAACAGTGTAGTTAGTTGGTGCTGTTAACAAGAACAGTGTAGTTAGTTGGTGCTGTTAACAAGAACAGTGTAGTTAGTTGGTGCTGTTAACAAGAACAGTGTAGTTAGTTGGTGCTGTTAACAAGAACAGTGTAGTTAGTTGGTGCTGTTAACAAGAACAGTAGTTTCTCTCCAAAACTGAGAGTTCGGCATCCATCCCTCAAAAAGCCACACCCCGTCCTCCAAAATACTATAGTGGACCCCCCCCCCATCACCTCCAACACTCGACCCCTCCAGCACTCGACCCCTTCAACACTCGACCCCTCAACCTCGACCCCTCCAACACTCTACCCCTCCAACACTCGACCCCTCCAACACTCTACCCCTCAACCTCTACCTCAACACTCGACCCCTCAACACTCGACCCTCCTAACACTCGACCTCTTCAACACTCAGCCCTCAACGCCTCGACCCCTCAACCTCTACCCCTCCAACGCGACCCCTCAATACTCACGACCCCTCAACCTCGACCCTTAACACTCGACCCCTTCAACACTCGACCCCTCAACACTCGGCCCTCCAACACTCCTATCCCTCAAACACACGGCCCTCCAACCTCCCGGCCCCTCCAACACTCGGACCCTCCAACCTCGACCCCTTCCATCACCTCCAGGTATCTTCTCCCCAGGTAATGTCAGTAAACTACTCCCCAAAATCAAGGATTGGTGTAAAAAATATTCTCCCGCACTGTTTTCTCCTGTAAATTTCTCCCCACATATACCCAGCAACAAATCTACTCCCCACCATCCCACCTCCTCAGATAGCTAAATTCCTCCCCAGCTAACAGGATAAATAAGCTCCTCCCAACTCTCCAAACACCCTACATTTCTCCCCATCTCCCCCATGAGCTTAGCGTGTCCCTCTCCCCCACCTTTTCCCCTCAAATAATATATATTTTCCCTCGTCTTGGCAGATGTTGGATTTCTTATACCGAGGTCGACAGCATCTCCCCACCCTCACCTCCCCACCCTCACCTCCCCAGGACCCTCAGGTGTCTCTTCTCCTCAATCTGGTATGAAATGGGTGGATGAGGGTGGATCGTTCTGGTCCTGGATGGATCAGTTGAACGCCTACCTGGGTGGTTCAACTGAACGCTTACCTGAGTGGATCAAGTGAACGCTTACTTGAGTGGATCAACTGAACGCTTACCTGAGTGGATCAAGTGAACGCTTACATGGGTGGATCAACTGAACGCTTACCTGAGTGGATCAACTGAACGCTTACCTGAGTGGATCAAGTGAACGCTTACATGGGTGGATCAACTGAACGCTTACCTGAGTGGATCAACTGAACGCTTACCTACCAGGTGGATCAAGTGAACGCTTACTGGGTGGATCAAGTGAACGCTTACCTGAGTGGATCAAGTGAACGCTTACCTGAGTGAGGATCAGCTGAATGCCTCTGACCTTGTTCGATTACATTTCCTCTCAAGAAAACTCAGTCCCCACTCCCAAATCCGAAGTCTCCCAACTCCTTCCTCCCCACTCACTTTCTTCTCCCCACTCTACTCATATCCATCAAACTTCCACTCCTCCCCCTCTTACCAGCTCTCACTCACTCACCCTCCTCCTCCTTAACTCCCTCCTCTCCAATCCCCCCCTTTTCCACTCACTCTCCCACTCCCCAATCATCCCACTCACTTACATACCTTCTCTTCCTCACTTTCCCATTTACTTCACATACACTCCTCTACTCTGCAGCTCTCACTCACTCACCACTTCCACTCCGCTAATTCCCTCCTCCCCACTCCTACTCCCCTCCTCCCCACTCCACTTGCTCACTCCTCCCCACTCTACGACCATCACATCCATTCTCTCAACATTTCCTACAACACTCGACAGCTCATTTGCATATACACGATGACTAAATTGTGAGAGGTACATATTTACTGAAACCACTCACAACCCCACCTCACAACCACCCCACCTCCCTAACCTTTACAACCCCACCTCCCCAGCCTTTACAACCCCACCTCACAACCCTTTACAACCCCCACCTCTGACCTTTACACCCCACCTCTGGCCACCAGCCCCACCTCCTGACAACACAGCCCCACCTCCCACCAGCCTTTACAGCCCCACCTCACAACCTTTACAACCCCCCACAACCTTTCGCCTCTGCCCCACCACCACCTTACCCCACCTCCCCAGCCTTTACAGCCCACCTCACAGCCTTTACAACACTGTGCCTCACCTCCTGCCTCCTGGCCCACCTCCCCAACCTTTACAACCCCACCTCCTGGCCTTTACCCTGCCCCTACCTCCCCACCACCACAGCCCCCACAACCTTTACACCCCACCTCCCCACCTCCACACTGTGCCTCCTGACCCCACCTCACAGCCTTTACACCCACCTCACCCAGCCTGACCCCCACCTCCCCTGGCCTTTACAACACCTGCCTCACACAGCACAGCCCCACCTCCTAGCCTTTACCAACACTGGCCCTCTAACCCCACCTCACAACCCTTTCACAACACTGTACCTCACACAACCTTTACAACCCCACCTCTGGCTTTACAACACTGTGCCTCTGCCCACCTCCCGAACCTTTACAACACTGTACCTCCCTAACCTTACAGCCCCACCTCCCAACCTTTACAACCTGTACCTCCAAAACCCCACCTCATGCTTACAGCCCCCCACCTCACAACCTTTACAACACTGTGCCTCACAGCCCCACCTCCACAACCTTTACAACACTGCTTGCCCCTCCCAACCTTACAACCCCACCTCCCACCAGCCTTTACGGCACTGTACCTCCACTGCTACCTATCCCAACAGTAAACAATCTGTCTGCCTGTAAGTCTGTCTGTCTGTTTGTGTCTATCTATCTATCTATCTATCTATCTATCCTATCTATCTATCTATCTATCTATCAATCTATCTATCTATCTGCCTCACCCTCAACCTCATCATTACCCTTCCCAATCTATACTATTTCCCAGTGCTAAAACTCAGGTAAGTTGTATGTTACAC
>NW_024732623.1:0-18087 GCF_018991925.1 Homarus americanus
TGAGGTGCACTTGGGGTCATGCAGGTGCTGGGTGTCTGCAGTGTTGCTGGTGTGCAGGCTTGCCTGGGAGTGTCTGAGGTGTGCCTGGAAGTGTCTGAGGTGTGCTTGGCAGTGTCAGCGGTGTGCCTGGGGTGTCAGCGGTGTGCCTGGGGTATCATTGGTGTGCCTGGAAGTGTCAGGGGTGTACCTGGAAGTGTCAGAGGTGTGCCTGAGGTGTGTCATTGGTGTGCCTGGGGAGTGTCAGAGGTGTGCCAGGGAGTGTCAGAGGTGTGCCTGGGGAGTGTCATTGGTGTGTATGCAGTGTCAGGGGTGTACCTGGAAGTGTCAGTGGTGTACCTGGAGGTGTGAGGGTGTACCTGGGTGTCAGAGGTGTGCCTGGGGTGTCAGAGGTGTACCTGGGGTGTCAGAGTGTTCCTGAGTGTCAGAGGTGTGCCTGGGAGTGTCAGAGGTGTACCTGGGAGTGTCAGTGTGCCTGGTAGTATCATTGGTGTACCTGAGTGTCAGAGGTGTATCTGGAAGTGTCAGAGGTGAACCAGGTGTCTGGTGTGCCTGGGAGTATCAGGTGTGCCTGGGGTATCGGAGGTGAACCTGGGGTGTCAGAGGTGTACCTGGTAGTATCATTGGTGTGCCTGGGAGTGTCAGGGGTGTATCTGGAAGTGCCAGAGGTGTGCCTGGGAGTGTCGGAGGTGTGCCTGGAGTGTCAGAGGTGTGCCTGGGGTGTCAGAGGTGCACTTGGAGTGTCAGAGTGCCTGGGAGTGTCTGGTGTTACTGGGGTGTCTGAGCATTGCCTGGGGTGTCTGGGGTGTGCATGGCAGTGTCTGAGGTGTTCCTGGCAGTGTCAGCGGTGTACCTGGGGTGTCATTGGTGTGCCTGGGGGTGTCAGAGGTGTATCTGGAAGTGTCAGGGGTGTGCCTGGAAGTGTCAGAGGTGTACGCCTGGGATTGTCGGAGTGTGCCTGGGACTGTCAGAGGTGTACCTGGGAGTGTCAATGGTGTAACTGGGAGTGTTAGGGGTGTGCCTGGGGTGACAGCGGTGTGCCTGGGAGTGTCAGAGGTGTGCCTGGGAGTGTCTGAGGTGTCCCTGGGTGTCTGAGTGTGCCTGCAAGTGTCTGATGTGTACATGGAATGTCAAGGTGTATTTTGAGTGTCATCGGTGTACCTAGGAGTGTCAGAGGTGTGCCTGGGGTGTCAGAGGTATGCCTGGGGTGTCAGAGGTATGCCTGGGCGTATCAGAGGTGTGCCTGGGGTGTCGGAGGTGTGCCTGGGGTGTCAGAGGCGTGCCTGGGAGTGTCAGAGGTGGCACCTGGGAGTGTCAGGGTGTTCGTGAGAGTGTCAGAGGTGTACAGGGATTTTCAGAGGTGTACCTGGGGTGTCTGGCTGTACCTGGGGAGTGTTTGAGGTGTGCCTTGGTGTCTGGTGTGCCTGGCAGTGTCTGAGGGTGTACCTGGGAGGGTCAGCGGTGTACCTGAGTGTCAGAGGTGTACCAGGGGTGTCAGAGGTGTTCCTGGGTGTCGGAGGTACCTGGGAGCGTCAAGGAGTGCAGATGTCAGAGGTGTGCCTGGGAGTGTCAGAGGTGTGCCGCAGGTGTCTGAGGGGTGTGCCTGGGGTGTCTGGTCTGCCTGGAAGTGTCTGGGGTGTGCATGGAATGTCAGAGGTATATCTTGCAGTGTCAGCGGTGTACCTGGAGTGTCAGATGTATGCCTCGGCGTATCAGAGGTGTCCTGGGAGTGTCAGAGAGGTGTGCCTGGGAGTGTCAGAGGTGTGCCTGAGAGTGTCGAGAGGTGTATGGAAGTGTCAGAGTGTGCCTGGAAGTGTCAGGGGTGTGCCTGGAAGTGTCAGGGGTGTACCTGAGTGTCAGGGGTGTGACCTGGGGAGTGCCTGAAGTGTACCTGGGAGTGTCAGATGTATGCCTCGGCGTATCAGAGGTGTACCTGGGGTGTCAGGGGTGTACCTGGAAGTGTCAGGGGTGTACCTGGAAGTGTCAAGGTGTGCCTGGGGTGCCTGAGGTGTGCCTGGGTTGTCAGAGGTGTGTGGAGTGTCTGAGGGTGTGCCAGGGAGTGTCTGAGGTCTGCTTGAGTGTCTGGGGTGTGCATGGAATGTCGGTATATCTTGCAGTGTCAGCGGTGTACCTGGGAGTGTCAGATGTACCTCGGCGTATGAAGGTGTGCCTGGGGAGTGTCAGAGGTGTACCTGGGAAGTGTCAGAGGTGTGCCTGGGGTGTCAGAGGTGTGCCTGGTAGTGTCAGTGGTGTACCTGGGGTGTCAAGTTGTGCTTGGAGTGTGATTGGTGTGCCTGGGGTGTCAGAGTGTATCTGGAAGTGTCAAGGTGTACCAGGTGTCAGGGGTGTGCCTGGAGTGGTGTGCCTGGAAGTGTGAGGTGTGCCTGGGGTGCCTGGGGTGTGCCTGGTTGTCAGAGGTGTGCCTGGGTGTGGGGGTGTAACTGGGGAGTGTCAGGGGTGTGCCTGGAGTGTCATAGGTGTCTGGTAGTGTCAGTGGTGTACCTGGGGAGTTATGAGGGTTGTACTGGGGTGTGATTGGTGTACCTGGGAGTGTCAGAGATGTATCCGATGTCAGAGGGTGTACCTGGGAGTTATCAGAGGTGTGCCTGGAGTGCCTAGTGTGCCTGAGATTGTCAGGAGGTGTACCTGGAGTGTCAGGGGTGTGACTGGGAGTGTCAGGGGTGTGCCTGGAGTGTCATAGGTGTATCTGGTAGTGTCAGTGGTGTGCCTGGGATGAGAGGTACCTGGGAGTGTCAAGGTGTACCTGGGTGTGTGAGGAGGTACCTAGGAGTGTCAGGAGGTGTACCTGGGAGTGTCGGAGGTGTCCTGGAGGACGGAGGTGTGCCTGGGAGTGTCAGAGGCACTTGGAGTGTCACAGGCGAACCTGGGAGTGTCTGAGGTGTTACTGGGAGTGTCTGAGCTTTACCTGGGAGTGTCTGATGTATCTAGGTGTCTGAGGTGTACCTGGCAGTGTCAAGAGGTGTACCTGGGAGTGTCAAGGTATACCTGGGAGGATCATTGGTGTACCTGAAGTCAGGGGTGTACCTGGAAGTGTCAGTGGTACCTGGAGTGCAGGGGTGTACCTGCAAGTCAGGTGTACCCAAGTGGTCAGAGGCACCTGGGAGTGTCAGAGGTACCTGGGAGTGTCAGAGGTGTACCTGAGAGTGCCAGAGTGTGTACCTGGAGTGTCAGGAGGTGTACCTGGGAGTGTCGGAGGTGTACCTGAAAGTGTCAGAGGTGTACCTGGGAGTGTCATTGGTGTACCTGGGAGTGTCAGAGGTGTACCAGGGAGTGTCAGTGGTGTACCTGGGAGGTTGGCTGGTGTGTGCCCGGAGTGTCAAAGGTGTACCTGGAAGGTGTACCTGGAAGTGTCAGGGGTGTACCTGGAAGTGTCAGAGGTGCACTGGGAGTGTCTGAGGTGTACCTGGGAGTGTCTGAGGTACCTGGAGGCTGAGGAGGTACCTGGGAGTGTCTGAGGTGTACCTGGAGTGCTCAGGGGGAGACCAAGGGAGTGTTAGAGGTGTACCTGGGAGTGTCAGGAGGTACCAAGGAGTGTCAGAGGTGAACCAGGGAGTGTCAGAGGTGAACCAGGGAGTGTCTGAGGTGTACTTGAAGTGTCAGAGGTGTACCTGGGAGTATGGAGAGGTGTACCTGAGTGTCAAGTGTACCTGGGGTGTGAGAAGGTACCTGAGTGTCAGAGGTACCTGGGAGTGTCGGAGGTGTCCCTGGAGGTCTGAGGTGTGCCTGGGAGTGTCAGAGGTGAATTTGAGGCCAGAGGTACACCTGGAGTGTCTGAGGTGTTACTGGGAGTGTCTGAGCTACCTGGGAGTGTCTTGAGATGTATCTGGTAGTGTCTGAGGTGTACCTGGCAGTGTCAGGCGGTACCTGGGAGTGTTGGGCGGGATACCTGGGAGGTCAGGCACCTAGAAGTGTCAGGTGTACCTGGAAGTGTCAGGTGTACCTGGGAGGCCAGGTACCTGGCAAGGTTGGGGCCTGGAAGTGTCAGAGGTACCTGGAGTGTCAGAGGTACCTGGGAGTGTTGAGGTGTTCTGAGAGTGTCAGAGGTGTACCTGGGAGGTCAGAGGTGTACCTGGGAGTGTCAGAGGTACCTGAAAGTGTCAGAGGTGTACCTGGGAGTGTCATAGGTGCCTGGGAGCAGCTGAGGCAACTAGGGAGTGTCAGTGGTGTACCTGGGAGTGTCAGGATGTACCTGGGAGTGTCTGAGGTGTACCTGAAGTGTCTGAGGTGAACCTGGCAGTGTCTTAGGTACCTGGCAGTGTCTGAGGTGTACCTGGGAGGTCAGGAGGTGTACCTGGGAGTGTCCAGAGGTGTTCCTGGGAGTGTCGGGGAGTACCTGAGCGTCAAAGGAGCACGGGAGTGTGAGAGGTACCTGGAGGCCAGGGTGTACCTGGGAGTGTCTGAGGTGTTCCTGGGAGTGTCTGAGGATGTACCTGGAAGTGTCTGAGGTGTACCCGGAATGTCAGAGGTGTATCTGCAGTGTCAGGGGGTACCTGGGAGTGTCAGGTGGTGTACCTGGGATTGTCAGAGGAATACCTGGGCGCATCAGAGGTGTACCTGGGAGTGTCAGAGGTACCTGGGAGGTCATGGTGTACCTGGGAGGTCAGGGAGGTACCTGGAAGTGTCAGAGGTGTACCTGGGAGGTCCGAGCTGTACCTGGGAGTGTCTGAGGTGTACCTGGGAGTGTCCGAGGTGTACCTGGGAGTGTCTGAGGTGCACCTGGGAGCAAGTCAGCTGGTACCTGGGAGGCGTCGAGGTGTACCTGGGAGTGCCGGAGGAGCACCTGGGAGCGTCAAGGAGTACCTGGAGGCCAGAGGTACCTGGGAGTGTCAGAGGTACCTGGAGTGTCTGAGGTACCTGGAGGTTCAGGGTTCACCTGGAAGTGTTTGAGGTGTACATGGAATGTCAGGAGGTGTATCTTGCAGGCTGGCAGTGGTACCTGGGAGTGTCAGCGTGTACCTGGGAGTGTCAGGGGTATATTTGGGAGTATCAGAGGTGTACCTGGGAGTGTCAGAGGTGTACCTGGGAGGTCAGAGGCTGGGAGTGTCAGAGGTACCTGGAGTGTCAGGTACCTGAAGTGTTGGGGTGTACCTGGAAGTGTCAGAGGTGTACCTGGAGTGCCTGATGGTACCTGGGAGTGTCTGAGGTACCCGGAAGTTCGAGGTGTACCTGGCAGTGTCAGAGGTGTACCTGGGAGGTCAGGCGGTGTACCTGGGAGGTCAGAGGTGTACCTGGGAGGCTGAGGTGTACCTGGAGGTCGGAGGAGCACCCGGAGCGTCAAAGGAGTACCTGGGAGTGTCAGAGGTGCACCTGGGAGGCCAGCTGTACTGGGAGTGCACGGCACCTGGAGTGTCAGAGGTGTATCTGGAAGTGTCAGAGGTGTACCTGGGAGCATCAGAGGTGTACCTGGGAGTGTCAGGGTGTACCTGGGAGCGCAGGGGTGCAACTGGGAGCAGTCGGTGGTAACTGGGAGCTCAGAGGTGTACCTGGGAGTGTCAGGAGGTGTACCTGGGAGGCCAGGAGTAGTACCTGGGAGTGTCAGAGGTGTACCTGGGAGTGTCTGAGGCACTGAGCACTGGGGGAGAACCAGGAGGTGGAAAGAGGTGTACCTGGGAGGCTCAGAGGTACCAGGGAGTGTCTGAGGCACCTGGAGCACGAAGGTACCTGGGAGCACGGGAGGTGTACCTGGGAGGTCAGAGGTACCAGGAGTATCATTGGTGTACCTGGGAGTGCCAGAGGTGTATCTGAAGTGTCAAAGGTGAACCAGGGAGTGTCTGAGGTGTACCTGAGGTGTGTCATTGGTGTACCTGGGAGGTCAGAGGTACCAGGGAGGTCAGAGGTACCTGGGAGTGTCATTGGTGTACCTGGGAGTGTCAGGTGTACCTGGAAGTGTCAGGTTGTACCTGGAAGTGTCAGAGGTGTACCTGGGGGTGCTAGAGGTGTACCTGGAGTCAGAGGTGTACCTGGGAGTGCTGCTGGTGTACCTGGGAGGTCAGAGGCACCAGGGAGTGTCAGTGGTACCTGGGAGTGCCACACAGGCCTGGGAGTGTCAGAGGTACCTGGAAGTGTTTGGGGGTGTACCTGTCAGTACCTGGAAGTGTCAGAGGTGTACCTGGGAGTGCCTGAGGTACCTGGGAGTGTCTGAGGTACCTGGGAGGTCTGAGCTGGTACCTGGGAGTGTCTGAGGTGTACCTGGTAGTGTCTGAGGGTACCTGGCAGGTTCAGGTGTACCTGGCAGTGACTGAGGTGTACCTGGGAGTGTCAGAGGTGCACCTGGGAGTGTCAGAGGTGTCCTGGGATTGTCGGAGGAGTACCTGGGAGCGTCAGGATACCTGGGAGCTCAGAGGTGTACCTGGGAGTGTCAGAGGTGTACCTGGAGGTTCGAGGTGTTCCTGGGAGGTTCGAGGTACTGAAGTGTTCGAGGTGTACAGAATGTCAGAGGTGTATCTTGCAGTGTTCAGCAGTGTACCTGGGAGGTCAGCGGTATACGGGATTGTCAGAGGTATACCTGGGCGTATCAGAGGTGTACCTGGGAGTGTCAGAGGTACCTGGGAGTGTCATTGGTGTACCTGGGAGTGTCAGACGTACCTGAAGTGTCAGGGGTGTACCTGGAAGTGTCAAGGTGTACCTGGAAGTGTCAGAGGTGTACCTGGGAGGTCAGAGGTGTTCCTGGGAGTGTCGGAGGAGTACCTGGGAGCGTCAAGGAGTACCTGGGAGTGCCAGAGGTACCTGGGAGGTCAGAGGGTACCTGGGAGTGTCTGAGGTGTTCCTGGGAGTGCCTGAGGTGTACTGGAAGTGTCTGAGGTACATGGAATGTCAGAGGTATCTGCAGTGTCAGCGGTGTACCTGGGAGGTCAGCAGTGTACTGGGATTGTCAAAGGCATACCTTGGCGTATCAGGGTGTACCTGGGAGTGTCAGAGGTGTACCTGGGAGTGCCAGAGGTGTACCTGGGAGGTCAGAGGTGTACCTGGTGGTGTCAGTGGAGTACCTGGAAGTGTCAGAGGTGTATCTGGGGCGTCAGAGGCATGGGAGTATCAGGATGTACCTGGAAGTGTCAGAGGTGTACCTGGGAGGTCAGAGGTGTACCTGGGAGCTGAGGTGTTCCTGGAGAGGTGGGAGGTGTACCTGGGAGTGTCAGAGGTGTACCTGGGAGGCCAGAGGTGGTACCTGGAAGTGTCAGGAGGTGTACCTGGGAGTGTCATTGGTACCTGGAGTGTCATTTGTGTACCTGGGAGTGTCAGAGGTGCACCAGGAGTGTCATGGTGTACCTGGAGTGTCAGGCTGGTGACCTGGGAGGCTCAGAGGTGTACCTGGGAGTGCCTGAGGTGGTACCTGGGATGTCAGAGGTGTACCTGGGAGTGTCAGGGGTGTACCTGGGAGTGTCAGGGGTGTACCTGGAGTGCTCATAGGTGTACCTGGCAGTGTCAGGTAACTGGGAGGCGGTACCTGGGACAGAGGTGTGCCTGGGAGAGTCAGAGGCACTTGGGAGTGTCACAGGTGCACCTGGGAGTTATAGAGGTGTAACTGGGAGTGTCTGAGGTGTACCTGGGAGTGTCTGAAGTGTACCTGGCAGTGTCTGGAGGTGTACCTGGGAGTGTCAGAGGTGTACCTGGGAGTGTCAGAGGTGCACCTGGGAGTGTCAGAGGTGTACCTGGGAGCCTGGAGGAGTACCTGGCAGCGTCAAAGGAGTACCTGGAGTGTCAGAGGTGTACCTGGTAGTGTCGGGTGGTGTACCTGGGAGGCCAGAGTTGTACTGGAGTGATTGGTACCTGGAGTGTCAGAGGTGTATCTGGAAGTGTCAGAGGTACCTGGAGTATCAGAGGTGTACCTGGGAGGTCAGGGGTGCACTGGGAGTGCCAGGGGTACCTGGGAGTGTCGGTGGTGTAACTGGGAGTGTCAGGAGGCACCTGGATGTCAGAGGTGTACCTGGGAGTGCCAGAGTAGTACCTGGAGTGTCAGAGGTGTACCTGGGAGTGTCTGAGGTGTACCTGGGAGGTCAGGGGAGAACCAGGGAGTGTAAGAGGTGTACCTGGGAGTGTCAGAGGTGTACCAGGAGTGTCTGAGGTACCTGGGAGTATCGGAGGTGTACCTGGGAGTATCGGAGGTGTACCTGGGAGTGTCAGAGGTGCACCTGGTAGTAGTCATTGGTGTACCTGGGAGGTCAGAGGTGTATCTGGAATGTTGGGCAGAACCAGGGAGGTTCAGGTACCTGAGTGTGTCATTGGTGTACCTGGGAGTGTCAGAGGTGCCGGGAGTGCCAGAGGTGTACCTGGAGGTCACAGGGCTCTGGGAGTGTCAGGGGTGTACCTGGAAGTGTCAGGTTGTACCTGGAAGTGTCAGAGGTACCTGGGGGTGTCAGAGGTGTACCTGGGAGTGTCAGAGGTGTACCTGGGAGTGTTTGGTGTACCTGGGAGCGTCAGAGGTGTACCAGGGAGTGTCAAAGTACCTGGGAGTGTCATTGGTGTACCTGGGAGTCAGAGGTGTACCTGGAAGTGTCTGGGTGTACCTGGAAGTGTCATACCTGGAAGTGTCAGAGGTGTACCTGGGAGTGCCTGAGGTGTACCTGGGAGGTCTGAGGTGCACCTGGGAGTGTCTGAGCTGTACCTGGGAGTGTCTGAGGTGTACCTGGTAGTGTCTGAGGTGTACCTGGCAGTGTTCAGGGTGTACCTGGCAGTGCAGACTGAGGTGTACCGGGAGGCCAGAGGTGCACCTGGGAGTGTCAGAGTGTTCCTGGGAGGTTCGAGGTGTACCTGGAAGTGTCTGAGGTACATGGAATGTCAGAGGTATCTTGCAGTGTCGGAGGTGTACCTGGGAGTGTCACGGTATACGGGATTGTCAGAGGATGCACCATATCAGAGGTGTACCTGGGAGTGTCAGAGGAGGTACCTGGGAGTGTCAAAGGTACCTGGGAGTGTCAGAGGTGTACCTGGAAGTGTCAGGGGTGTACCTGGGAAGGTGTCACCTGGAAGTGTCAGAGGTGTACCTGGAGTGTCAGAGGTGTTCTGGAGTGTCGGAGGAGTACCTGGGAGCGTCAAAGGAGCACCTGGGAGTGTCAGAGGTGTACCTGGGAGTGTCAGAGGTGTACCTGGAGTGTTGAGGTGTTCCTGGGAGTGTTGAGGTGTACCTGAAGTGTCTGAGGTGTACATGGAATGTCAGAGGTGTATCTTGCAGTGTCGGGGTGTACCTGGGAGTGTCAGCAGTGTACTGGGTTTGTCAGAGGTATACCTGGCGTATCAGAGGTGTACCTGGGAGTGTCAGATGTACCTGGAGGTCAGAGGTGTACCTGGGAGTGTCAGAGGTGCCTGGTAGTGTCAGTGGTGTACCTGGGAGCTCAGAGTTGTGCACTTGGGAGGATTGGTGTACCTGGGAGGTCAGAGGTGCATTGAAGTGACAGAGGTGTACCTGAGGTCAGTGTCAGGTGTCTGGGAGTCAAGGGTGTAACTGGGAGGTCGGAGGTAACTGGGAGGTCAGAGGTGTACCTAGGAGTGTCAGAGGCGTACCCAGGGAGGTTGGGAGTAGTACCTGGGAGTGCAGAGGTGCTGGAGTGTCTGAGGTACCTGGGAATGTCAGGAGGAACCAGGAGAAGAGGTACCTGGGAGTATCAGAGGTGTACCAGGGAGTGTCAGAGGTAAACCAGGGAGGTTCGGAGGTGAACCAGGAGTGTCTGAGGTGTACTCAGAGTATCGGAGGTGTACCTGGGAGACGGAGGTGTACCTGTAAGTCAGAGGTGTACCTGGGAGTGTCAGAGGTGTTCCTGGGAGTGTCGGAGGAGTACCTGGGAGCGTCAAAGGAGTACCTAGGAGTGTCAGAGGTGTACCTGGGAGTGTTAGAGGTGTACCTGGGAGTGTCTGAGGTGTTCCTGGGAGTGTCTGAGGTGTACCTGGAAGTGTCTGAGGTGTACATGGAATGTCAGAGGTGTATCTTGCAGTGTCAGCGGTGTACCTGGGAGTGTCAGCGGTGTACCTGGGAGTGTCAGAGGTATACCTGGGCGTATCAGACGTGTACCTGGGAGTGTCAGAGGTGTACCTGGGAGTATAGAGGTGTACTTGGGAGTGTCAGAGGTGTACCTCGTAGTGTCAGTGGTGTACCTGGGAGTGTCAGAGTTGTACTTGGGAGTGTGATTGGTGTACCTGGGAGTGTCAGAGGTGTATCTGGAAGTGTCAGAGGTGTACCTGGGAGTATCAGAGGTGTACCTGGGAGTGTCAGGGGTGTAACTGGGAGTGTCGGAGGTGTAACTGTGAGTGTCAGAGGTGTACCTATGAGTGTCAGAGGTGTTCATGGGAGTGTCAGAGTAGTACCTGGGAATGTCAGAGGTGTACCTGGGAGTGTCTGAGGTGTACCTGGGAGTGTCAGGGGAGAACCAGGGAGTGTAAGAGGTGTACCTGGGAGTGTCAGAGGTGTACCAGGGAGTGTCAAAGATGAACCAGGGAGTGTCAGAGGTGAACCAGGGAGTGTCTGAGGTGTACCTGGGAGCAACGGAGGTGTTCCAGGGAGTGTCAGAGGTGTACCTGGTAGTATCATTGGTTTACATGGGAGTGTCAGAGGTGTATCTGGAAGTATCAGAGGTGTACCTGGGGGTATGAGAGGTGTACCTGGGAATGTCAAAGGTGTACCAGGGTGTGTGAGAAGTGTACCTGGGAGTGTCAGAGGTGTACCTGGGAGTGTCGGAGGTGTACCTGTGAGTGTCAGAAGTGTGCCTGGGAGTGTCAGAGGTGCATTTGGGAGTGTCACAGGTGCACCTGGGAGTGTCTGAGGTAATACTGGGAGTGTCTGAGCTTTACCTGGGAGTGTCTGAGGTGTACCTGGCATTGTCTGAGGTGTACCAGGCAGTGTCAGCGGTGTACCTGGGAATGTCAGCGGTGTACCTGGGAGTATCATTGGTGTACCTGGGAGTGTCAGAGGTGTACCTGGGAGTGTCAGAGGTGTGCCTGGGAGTGTCAGAGGTGTACCTGGTAGTGTCAGTGGTGTACCTGGGAGTGTCAGAGTTGTACTTGGGAGTGTGATTGGTGTACCAAGGAGTGTCAGAGGTGTATCTGGAAGTGTCAGAGGTGTACCTGGGAATATCAGAGGTGTACCTGGGAGTGACAGGGGTGTACCTGGGAGTGTCAGGGATGTAACTGGGAGTGTCGGAGGTGTAACTGGGAGTGTCAGAGGTGTACCTAGGAGTGTCAGAGGCGTACCTAGGAGTGTCAGAGTAGTACCTGTGAGTGTCAGAGGCGTACCTGGGAGTGTCTGAGGTGTACCTGGGAATGTCAGGGGAGAACCAGGGAGTGTAAGAGGTGTACCTGGGAGTATCAGAGGTGTACCAGGGAGTGTCAGAGGTGAACCAGGGAGTGTCAGAGAACCAGGGAGTGTCTGGAGGTGTGTACCTTGAGCACGGGAGGTGTACCTGGGAGCACGGGAGGTGTACCTGGTAGTGTCAGAGGTGCCCCTGGTAGTACTGCCAGGCCTGGGAGTGTCAGAGGTGTATTTGGAAGAGCCAGAGGTGCAATGGGAGCATCAGGAGGTGTACTGGGAGTGTCAGAGGTGTACCAGGGAGTGTCAGAGGAGTTCCTGGGAGTATCGGAGGTGTACCTGGGAGTATCGGAGCTGTACCTGGGAGTGTCAGAGGTGTACCTGGGAGTGTCAAAGGTGTACCAGGGAGTGTCAGAGGTGAACCATTGAATGTCAGTGGAATACCTAGGAGTGTCAGAGGTGTACCTGGGAGTGTCTGAGGTGTACCTGGGAGTGTCAGGGGAGACCAAGGGAGTGTTAGAGGTGTACCTGGGAGTGTCAGAGGTGTACCAAGGAGTGTCAGAGGTGAACCAGGGAGTGTTAGAGGTGAACCAGGGAGTGTCTGAGGTGTACTTGGAAGTGTCAGAGATGTACCTGGGAGTATGAGAGGTGTACCTGGGAGTGTCAAAGGTGTACCTGGGTGTGTGAGAAGTGTACCTGGGAGTGTCAGAGGTGTACCTGGGAATGTCGGAGGTGTACGAGGGAGTGTCGGAGGTGTGCCTGGGAGTGTCAGAGGTGCACTTGGGAGTGTCACAGGTGCACCTGGGAGTGTCTGAGGTGTTACTGGGAGTGTCTGAGCTTTACCTGGGAGTGTCTGAGATGTATCTGGTAGTGTCTGAGGTGTACCTGGCAGTGTCAGCGGTGTACCTGGGAGTGTCAGCGGTATACCTGGGAGTATCATTGGTGTACCTGGAAGTCAGGGGTGTAACGGAAGTGTCAGTGGGTGTTCTGAGGTGTCATTGAGGTACCTGGGAGGTCAGGAGGTGCACCAGGAGTGTCAGAGGCATCTTGGGTGTGTCATTGGTGTACCTGGAGCGTCAGGTACCTGCAGTGTCAGGGGGTACCTGAAGTGTCAGAGGTGTACCTGGGAGTGTCAGGAGGTACCTGAAAGTGTCAGAGGTGTACCTGGGAGTGCCATTGGTGTACCTGGGAGTGCTCAGAGGTACCAGGGAGTGTCAGTGGTGTTCTGGGAGTGTCATTGGTGTACCTGGGAAAGTCAGAGTTAAAAACGGAAGCAGTCTGGGGGTGTACCTGGAAGTGTCAGGGGGTACCTGGAAGTGTCAGAGGTACCTGGGAGGTCTGAGGCACCTGGGAGTTCCTGAGGTGTACCTGGGAGTGTCTGAGCTGGGTACCTGGGAGTGTCTGAGGTACCTGGGATTGTCAGAGGTATACCCAAGGCATCAGAGGTGTACCTGGGAGCGTCAGAGGTACCTGGGAGTGTCAATGGTGCACCTGGGAGTGTCAGAGGAGCACCTGGAAGTGTCAGAGGTGTACCTGGGAGTGTCTGAGCTGTACCTGGGAGTGTCTGAGGTACCTGGCAGTGTCTGGAGGTACCTGGGAGCGTCTGAGGTGCACCTGGGAGTGTCATGCTGTACCTGGGAGGCCGAGGTGTACCTGGGAGTGTCAGAGGTGTTCCTGGGAGTGTCGGAGGAGTACCTGGGAGTCAAGAGTACCTTGGGAGTGTCAGGGGTGTACCTGGGAGTGTCAGAGGTGTACCTGGGAGTGTCTGAGGTACCTGGGAGGTTCTAGGTCTACCTGAAGTGTCTGAGGCACATGGAATGTCAGAGGTATCTTGCAGTGTCAGCGGTGTACCTGGGAGTGTTTGAAGGCACTGGGAGGCCGAGGCATATTTAAGCATCAGAGGTGTACCTTGGGAGTGTCAGAGGTACCTTGGGAGTGTCAGAGGTGGTGCCTGGGAGCGTCAGAGGTGTACCTGAAGTGTCAGGGTGCACTGGAAGTGTCAGGGGGCACCTGGAAGTGTCAGAGGTACCTGGAGTGCCTGAGCTGCACCTGGGAGCAGCCTGTTGAGGTACCTGGCAGTGTCTGAGGTGTACCTGGCAAACGTCTGAGGTGTACCTGGGAGGTCATGGTGGTACCTGGGAGTGTCAGGGGAGGTGTACCTGGGAGTGTCAGAGGTGTTCCTGGAGTGTCGGAGGAGTACCTGGAGCGTCAAAGGAGTACCTGGGAGTGTCAGGAGGTGCACCTGGAGCAAGGTCAGAGGTGTACCTGGGAGTGTCTGAGGTGTACCTGGGAGTGTCTTAGGTCTACCTGAAGTGTTCGAGGTGCACATGGAATGTCGAGGTGTATTTTGCAGTGTCACAGTGCCTGGGAGTGTCATGGTACCTGGGAGTGTCAGGAGGTGGTATATCTGGGCGTATCAGAGGTGCACCTGGAGTGTCAGAGGTGTACCCGTTAGAGTGTCAGAGGTGTGCCTGGGAGTGTCAGAGGTGTACCTGGTAGTGTCAGTGGTGTACCTGGGAGTGTCAGGAGTTGGGTACTTGGGAGGTGATTGGTGTACCTGGGAGTGTCAGGAGGTGTATCTGGAAGTGCCAGGAGGTGTGGCCTGGAGTGTCACAGGTGTATCTGGCAGTGTCAGTTGTAATCCGGGAGTGTCAGCGGTGTGCCCTGGGAGGTCAGAGGTGTGCCTGGGAGAGTCAGAGGTGCACTATGTCACAGGCACCTGTGAGTTATAGAGGTGTACTGGGAGGTTCGAGCTGTACCTGGAGTGTTTGAAGGGTACTGGTAGTGTCTGAGGTGTACCTGGGAGTGTCGGGGCGGTGTACCTGGGAGTGTCAGGAGGTGCACTGGAGAGTGTCAGAGGTGTTCCTGGAGTTTCTGGAGGAGTACCTGGCAGCGTCAAAGGAGTAATCTTTAAGGTCAGAGGTGCACCTGGTAGTGTCAGTGGTGTACCTGGAGTGTCAGAGTTGTACTTGGGAGGATTGGTGCACCTGGGAGTGTCACAGGTATCCGGAAGTGTCAGAGGTGTACCTGGAGCATCAGAGGTGCACCTGGGAGCAGCCGGGTGTACCTGGGAGTGCCAGGGGTGTAACTGGGAGTGTCGGTGGTGTAACTGGGAGTGTCAGAGGTGTACCTGGGGAGTGTCAGGTGTACCTGGGGAGGTCAGAGTAGTACCTGGGAGTGGGTCAGAGGTACCTGGGAGTGTCTGAGGTGTACCTGGGAGTGTCAGGGGAGAACCAGGTGGAAGAGGGCACTCTGGGAGTGTCAGAGGTGTACCAGGAAAAGCCTGGAGGTGCACCTGGGAGAATGGAGGTAACGGGAGATATCGGAGGTGTACCTGGGAGTGTCAGAGAGGTGTAACTGGTAGTAACACAGGTACCTGGGAGGTCAGAGGTGTATTCTGAAGTGTCAAAGGTGAACCAGGGAGTGGTTCTGAGGTGTACCTGGGTTAGCACGGAGGTGCACCCGTGAGCACGGAGGTACCATGTACCTGGAAGTGTCAGGAGGTGTACCTGGGAGTGTCAAGAACCAGGAGTGTCTGAGGTGTACCTGGGAGTGTCAGAGGTGTACCTGTGAGTGTCGGAGGTGTACCTGGAGTGTCAGAGGTGTACCAGTATCAATTGGTGTACCTGGGAGTGTCTGAGGTACCTGGAGCATTAGGAGAACCAGGGAATGTAAGAGGTGTACCTGGGAGTGTCAGAGGTGTTCCTGGAGAGTGTCAGAGGTGTACCTGGGAGTGTCAGAGGTGTACCTGGGAGTGTCAGAGGTGTACCTGGAAGTGTCAGAGGTGTACCTGGGAGAGTCATTGGTGTACCTGGGAGTGCCATTATCAGTACCTGGGAGTGTCAGTGGTGTACCTGGGAGTGTCATTGGTGCACCTGGTGTGTCAGAGGTACCTGGAAATGTCAGAGGTGTACCTGGAGTGTCAGAGGTGTACCTGGGGAGTTCGAGGTGTACCTGGGAGGTTAGGGGAGTACAAGGGAGTGTTGGGAGGCACTTGGGAGGTCAGAGGTGTACCAAGGAGTGTCAGAGGGGAACCAGGGAGGCCAGAGGTGCTTGGAGTGTCTGAGGTGTACCTGGGAGTATCGGAGGTGTACCTGGGAGTATGAGAGGTGTACCTGAGTGTCAGAGGTGTACCTGTAGTATCAAATGGTGTACCTGGGAGTGTCAGGAGGGTATCTGAATGTCAGAGGTACCTGGGAGTATGAGAGGTGTACCTGGGAGGTCAAAGGTGTACCTGGGTGTGAGATGTACCTGGGAGTGTCAGAGGTGCACCTGTCGTGGAGGTGCACCGGAGTGTCTGAGGTGTACCTGGGAGTGTCAGAGGTGCACCTGGGAGTGTCACAGGTGCACCTGGGAGGTTCGAGGTGTTACTGGGAGTGTCAGAGCTACCTGGGAGTGTCTGAGATGTACCTGGGATGTCTGAGGTACCTGGCAGTATCAGAGGTACCTGGGAGGCTGATGGTACCTGGGAGTGTCAGAGGTGTACCTGGAAGTGTCAGGGGTGTACCTGGAAGTGTCAGAGGTGTACCTGAGTGTGTCAAGGTGTACCTGGGAGGTCAGGGTGTACCAGGGAGTGTCAGAGGTGTACCTGGGAGTGTCAGAGGTGTACCTGGGAGTGTTAGGGGTGTACCTGGGAGTGTCACGGGTACCTGGGAGGCTGGAAGCAGAGCACCTGGGAGATCATGAGGTACCTGAAGTGTCAGGGGTGTACCTGGAAGTGTCAGAGGTGTACCTGAGTGTGTCATTGGTGTACCTGGGAGGTCAGAGCTCAGGAGGTCAGAGGTGTACCTGGGAGTCATTGGTGTACCTGGGAGTGTCAGGGGTGTACCTGAAGTGTCAGGTGTACCTGGAAGGCGTCAGAGGTGTACCTGGGGTGTCAGAGGTGTACCTGGGAGTGTCAGAGGTGACCTGGGAGGCCAGGAGACCAGGGAGCACAGAGGCCTGGGAGTGCCAGAGGTGTACCAAGGAGCTACAGAGGTGAACCTGGGAGTGTCAGAGGTGTACCTGGGAGTGTCTGAGGTGTACTCTGGAAGTGTCAGAGGTACCTGGGAGCATGAGAGGTACCTGGGAGTGTCGAGGTGTACCTGGGAGGTCAGAAGGTACCTGGGAGGTCAGAGGTGTACCTGGGAGGTCAGAGGGTACCTGGGAGTGTCGAGGTGTGTACCTGGGAGTGTCAGAGGTGCACTGGAGTGTCAGAGTACCTGGGAGTGTCTGAGGTGTACCTGGAGTGTCTGAGGTACCTGGGAGTGTCTGAGATGTATCTGGTAGTGTCTGAGTACCTGGCAGTGTCGGAGGTGTACCTGGGAGGCATGGCATACCTGGAGATCATTGGTGCACCTGGAAGCAGGGTGTACCTGGAGGGTCAGAGGTGTACCTGAGTGTGCATGAAACCTGGGAGTGTCAGGAGGTGTACCAGGAGGTCAGAGGGCACCTGGAGTGTCCAGTGTACCTGGGAGTGTCAGGGTGTACCCAAGTGTCAGGGATGTACCCAAGTGTCAGAGGTGTACCTGGGAGGCCAAAGGTGAACCAGGAGTGTCTGAGGTACCTGTAGGCATCGGAGGTGTACCTGTGAGTACGGAGGTGTACCTGGGAGTGTCAGAGGTGTACCTGGTAGCATCATTGGTGTACCTGGGAGTGTCTGAGGTGTACCTGGGAGGCCAGGGGAGAACCAGGGAGTGTAAGAGGTGTACCTGGGAGAGTCAGAGGTGTTCCTGAGAGTGTCAGGGGAGGCTACCTGGGAGTGTCAGAGGTGTACCTGGGAGGTCAGAGGCACTAAGTGTCAGAGGTGTACCTGGGAGAGTCATTGTGTACCTGAGAAAGCCATTGTGTACCTGGGAGTGCCAGTGGTGTACCTGGGAGGCCACTGGTACCTGGGAGTGTCAGAGGTGTATCTGGAAATGTCAGAGGTGTACCTGGGAGTGTCAGAGGTGTACCTGGGAGGTCTGAGGTACCTGGGAGTGTCAGGAGAACAAGGAGTGTTAGAGGTGTACCTGGGAGTGTCAGAGGTGTACCAAGGAGGTCAGAGGGGAACCAGGGAGGTCAGAGGTGAACCAGGAGGTCTGAGGTGTACTTGGGAGTACGGAGGTGTACTTGGGAGTATGAGAGGTGTGCCTGGGAGTGTCAGAGCCAACCTGGTAGTATCATTGGTGTACCTGGGAGTGCCAGAGGTGTATCTGGAAATCAGAGGTGTACCTGGGAGTATGGAGAGGTACCTGGGAGGCCAAGGTGTACCTGGGTGTGTGAGAATGTACCTGGGAGGCCAGAGGTGCACCTGGGAGTGTCGGAGGTACCTGGGAGTGTCGGAGGTGTGCCTGGGAGTGTCAGAGGCACTTGGGAGGCCACAGGTGCACCTGGGAGTGTCTGAGGTGTTACTGGGAGTGTCTGAGCTTTACCTGGGAGTGTCTGAGATGACCTGGCAGTGCTGTGAGGTGTACTGGCAGCATCAGCGGTGTACCTGGGAGTGTCCACGGTGTACCTGGGAGTATCATTGGTGCACCTGGAAGTGTCAGGGGTGTACCGAAGTGTCAGAGGGTACCTGAGGTGTCATTGGTGTACCTGGGAGGTCAGGGGTGTACCAGGGAGTGTCAGAGGTGTACCTGGGAGGTCATTGTGTACCTGGGAGTGTTAGGGGGTGTACCAGGAGTGTCAGCGGTGTACCTGGGAGTGTCAGCATACCTGGGAGCATCATAGGCACCTGAAGTGTCAGGGGTGACCTGAAGGTCAGAGGTACCTGAGTGTGTCACTGGTACCTGGGAGGCAGAGGTACCAGGAGGCCAGAGGTGTACCTGGGAGTGTCATTGGTGTGCACCTGGGAGTGTCAGGGTACCTGGAAGTGT